>NC_071537.1:0-300000 GCF_026979565.1 Vidua chalybeata | reverse complement strand
TGGTGCAGCACTGATGTCCCTGTGCCCGAGGAAGGGAGGGACAGTGCACAGCATGACTGCTGAGCTGCATTTCAGTACAAGCACCTCTTTACAGGTGGTGTGGAATTTCTGCTAACAGCAGAAGTCATCCATCTCAGCAACCTTTCACATGGAACAAATAATAGCTTTCTTTCTTCATGTTTGAGATATTTAAAAGATAAGATGTTTGGGTGGTTTATAATCTATAATGTGCTTCTGTCTTGTATCACTTAGATATTGTATGTGCTGCTGTTGCTGCTGCTGCTATATGCACCAGCTCTGCTTTTTCCAAAGGATACTGAAATTGTAAATAAGAAAATAAAGCAAAGCTCTTCAACTTCAAATTAATCTAATTTAACTTTATTATTAACTGACATTTTATGAGAAATAAATTGAATTAACATAATCGCCTCAACAAAAGGGCCTAGGCAGTAGGCCTTGGAAGGTTTTTTTAATATATTTCATTGTGTTAGGGCACAGAATTAAAAGTGCACTCTATCAGTTTTGCAAGTCTACATTTATGTACCTAAGCCTGATTAAGTCTATAACAATGCGGAAAGTAGTGATAGCTGTAATTTCCATTCCATTATAGCTTTGATTCTTTTTAGAGTGGTGTTTGGAATTGCACAGTCCAATCCAGTCTGAATGTTAGTGGTATCAGCTCCTGAAACTTGACAGAGTTATTTCATCACTGTCCCAGATTCATTGTGCACGAGTAGTTGATGCTCAGTGCCACAAGTGTAGACTGTCAAACTGAACTTCTGCTGCATAAGTCTTAAAAATTAGTTTTTAAAAATGAGATTAAAACTCTACAAAGTCAAGCAGTGAACAAATTGTGACACTCAGAAATGAAGTTGCAGCTTAAGCATGAATGGCAGTACTGTTTTTAATAGAGTTATGACACCCTAAGTGAAATAGGGTTTAGAGCATCTGTTTTTTTTCTTGGTTTAGTTGTTGCTATGCTACATAGAGAAGCTTTGGAGTTCACAATTCTGTCACCTCGATTTAAATGATCACCTGTTTTGAGTATTATTCGTACCTGAATTGGATCGGTCACTATTTCCAATTACTTTTTTTTTAACTTAGTCATAAATTTCCATCTCAGCTGAGGCATGGGGAATTCCAATGAAAATGAAGAGAAAAGTTTACCAAGAGGGTGGTCAGACACAGGAGCAGCAGCTCAGAAGGGAAGGCAGGAACTCTGCAGCTCAGGAGAGTTCTGAGTCTCCTGGACAGTGCCCTGGGCAGCCTCACTGACAGGGCTTGGGCTGTCAGAGGTCCCTTCACAGCATGATTCTGCTGTCCTGCATCGTGGGGAAAAAGGAAAAGCTCACTTAAAAACATCACTTAGATGTTACAGGATTGCCATGTGTTACTGTCATAGCCTAGGATTTCCCATTCCAGGGTCCCTTTTTCATTTGCTTTTAAATTTTTCCAACAGTATGCATTTGGGATGATACTTTCCAGATGCTTGCCAAGTCTTCTTTCTTTTTCTTCAGAAGGCCATGTAAGAAAAAAAGCTTTATCCTTATACTGAGTCCTTAAAGAGTATTGTTATATAGCAAATGTTACCCTTATATATGTCAGATTTTGCCCTATGCTTTGAAGAAAGAGATGGGCCAGATGGGAATATCAGGTGGCAGCAGTTTTGTCTTGTACCAGGATTTATTTTCTGCTGGCAATGTGTCCTTGTTGCAGCACACTTAGCCTTGAGTCCTTCACAGGGATCTCCCCTGCACTTCCTTGTTCTCTTGCTCTGTTATAAAAAGGGAACCCTTTTTATAAAAAGGCCTGAAGGAATCTGCCTGGGTCGCAGGGACGTGCACTCATCAATTAAACATGTGGCACTGTTTTCTGTTGGATGGACTAATATCTCAAGGAGATGGGCAGGACCTCATGTTTGTGCTTTTGACAAATCAGCAAATGTCTAATCCCTGGATGTGCAGCATCTCATATAAATAATGCAGAGTCACCGAACCAAAGGGAGGGGCTTTGTTGTTGGAGAGGAAAAGATGGAATGAAACTAAATCATCCTTTTTGGTTAATCTGTTGCTTCTTTTATTCTTCTTAGTAAGAGTTTATCCAGTAACAGGCTGGGTTTTTTTCAGTTTCTTTTGAGCGCATCAGATGTATCTAAAGGCTCATCAAGTTGTCCTTTTAATTTTTTTGTTGTTTTGGTTTTTTTAAATATTCCAGCATAAAATCTATTTGCCCTGTTTTTTTTCTTTCTTACTTGATTTTCATTTGCTCTCTTCTAATATGTAATTTTCCTCTCATGAACTGGGGAAAAGCAGTAAATGACCTGCTTGTGGAGAAGGCACAGCCAGCAGCAAGCTCGTGGTCCCTGTGCGTGTCACCGAGGCAAAGCTCCCGTGGCACCAAGGGAGGGACCGTGAGCCCCAGGGTGGGCAGCCCTGGAGGGGCAGCTGGAGAGGAGCCTGCCGCAGCAAGGCACAGGGGACTGTCCCTGTTGAGGAGCTATTCCAGTTTCAGGGTAGGAAAAAACCACGTCAGGCTGTGTTGGGAGGTCGTGGAGCCTCTTCTGCAGAGGCTTTGACTGTAAGTTAGAAAACTTCAAAATTGCCCTTGTTTCCTGTACCACATGCTCTAAAAGCTTTGGTTTTGCTTTGAAAGTGAAGAAGAAATGGTCAGGTTTTTGTAACAGAATTGAGGGTCTGTTTTTGGGGCTCAGAAAGGCCCAAAGAAAGGCCAGAGAAAGGCACTCTGCAGGTGCTCAGATGTCTGTGTCACCTATCACATCCATCCGTTTGGTGCTTCAGTGTACACCTGGCAGTGCCCTTATCACAGTCAGTCAGCTGTCAGAGGTCATCTTCATCATGACTGATGAAATCTTAGAGAAGCAGCAAAAGAAATTAAAATTTTTATAGATCTTAGAAAATGTAAACATCTGTTTATTAGCATTTAATTTCTTGAGTTTGGGTTTTTTTGTAATTGGAAAGCCTGATGCTCTTTTGGGTTTTGTTAGCCAAAGTACATATTTTTTAGATATGATATGATATGATATGATATGATATGATATAATATATAAATATTTAATTCCGTGTTTTATTGGATTTTTTTTACAGGCTCTAGGAAGTTTTTACTTTCTTCATGAATCTTTGAAAAACATCTACCAGTTTGATTTTAAAGGTAAGCAAAGGAATTAAATGTTTTTAATGGTTGGTTGGCTTTATACATCAAGGCAGCTTTTCCATCCTCTTTTCTGCTGGTGGTACCTGGCAATGTTTCCATTTTATGTAAAATGCAGGCAGGTCCCTTGGTGACAGGTGTTGCTTTTCTTACCTTTTATAGACCTTTTAGGAGGAGTCAATGGACGGCCACAGGCTGCAGGCCAGAGCATTAATCATTGCCATACACCCTTAGGTCCATAGGGATCCCTGAGGATTTCAGAGGAACTCTGAATGGCCACAAGGTTCTTCCATGTAGATCAGATACAGGACCAAGACCTTAACTGTCCAACAGTGATGGTCATTTTGCAAAGCAGCTGAGGTAGATTTATGGCTTAAATTACTTGGGAGCAGAGCAGGTCAGTAGGAGCGTGGCACTGTTTTAACCCACAATGATCCCTGGGTTGGAGGTCTTGCTGTGTCTCACAAGTTTGAAAGTAATGCTGGGCTATGTAACTTAAATATTAGAAATATCATAGAAAATTACTGAATGCTTCCTGAGGTGAATATAGAAAAGATTATATAAAATTTATGTTATTTCAGTTGAGAACTGTGTATATTTAATACAAAAATATCCTGAGCTTCATTTAGCTTACTGAGCTGAGTCACATTAATACTATGTCTAGCATCCCATTAAGGTGAGGCACTGTTGAGATGGTAGTGACTATGGACTGAACTAATTGTCATAATTATATAGATTAATTATTTTTGTTCTCAGCAGATTCTCTCTGCTCACATAATTGAGGGTATAGGATCTTTCTGCCCTGAAATATTTGAACAGTAGTTCTGTGTATGTACAATTCAAGACCTAGCCAACCTAAGTCCTCCTGTGACCTCTGCTTTCAGTGCTGAAGGACCATTTTTGCTGTAATATCACAGACAGAGTGATTTTATTTCTGACAAACCATATGGGAACACGCCCCAGCAGAGCTGGCACTCCTGAGAGCTCGTACCTGGGCTTGGTCCCTGACAGGAGCAGCTCTGCAGGTGCTCAGGAATGAAGTGTGCACGTGGTGGGGAGGCTGGGGGGGCTGGGGGCTCCCAGGGGTCCCCAGGCCCTGGGTGGGACAGTTTGCTGTCCACTGTGTGGCCGTTTGTTCATTCTGCCATGCCAATGGCTTTGTGTGCCAATGGCTGGGGGGCTGTCTCAGCACACCTGAGCCCTCAGCTCCACCCCATCAGCAGCAGAGGAGCAGCAGCAGTTTCACCCCAAACTCCACCTGAAGGTCCCTCCCTTGGTCACAGATGGGAGGTGTCCTGCTCCTGACAGGGACATGACAGCTGCTTTAGGAAAAGAGGAGCTTTCTGGATTTATTAGTCCTTTGTTGGCAGCTTATTTGCTACTGTACAGCTTTTAAAGAAAGTGTAAAAAATTTTTAAAAGTGAGAAAATGGAAGAAAACATATACAGGAAAACAATTCATAGAAAAACAATGAACAGATGCTTGTTTCAGAAAAGAAATGCTTTAAATGGTCGCTGCTTTGTTTTCTTGGCAAAACCTTAGCAGAGCCAACTTGCCAATGTGAACCATGCTCAAAAGGATGGGTTCGGCCCAAACATCATTGAGAAGGAAAAAACTCTTAATAAAAATCAAGGAAGTGGGTGAATAGGTGTTGCAAGTCACACGCTGTTCTTGTCAGAGCAGAATCCATCTCCCAGCATAGGGTTTGTAAAATATGACCCCAAAGGTTCCCATCTTTCAGGGGAAATGTAAAACTTGCCTCTTCTCTCATGACTATTGACGTTTTCACAGTGTATTAAGCTCTTAAATCAGAAGAAAAATCCAGATGGATACAAACATTCTCTGCACAAAAATCATTATGAAATTCTGGTTCTACTCAAAAGTGTGCAAAAAAATAGATGTTTATACACAATTCAGTATTCCTGGAACATCACTGTTGCTTTTCAAAATTCACTGCACAGTTGGATGTGACTGAATACAGACTGGAAAAAAAAGATTGTCACTGTTTTTCAGATCTCAGGAAGACATATCTCCATTTTGAAAAAAGAACAGTTTTCTCCTGCAGCCTCACATATTATATGCTATAGTGTGGATCTGTTGAGCTGTTTTCACAGTGGTCAGAGGCCCAAAAGTTTGCTTACAATTCAAACTAGTGCCAAGCTGTCTGTTCTGAAGGGATGTCCTCTAAGAGAGGGGGTTTAGGCCAGTTCCAGCTGACCACTTGTGTTTACAGAAGGAATCTTGTTTTCTGGAGTGAAGTCAGCAGTGGAGTGGAGCTGGTGTTAGTTGCAGCCAGGCTGTGCTGCCCCTGCGTGCTCTGCTCTGCACTCCTGTCACAAGGAGCCTCTGGCTCACGCAGGGGATGGAGAGGTGCCTCCCTTTGCCAGCTGCTGCCTGTCACTGAAGTTCTCCCAGCAGATGCCTTCAGTCCTTAAAGTTCTGCCAAGTCTTTTCTGTAACTCAGAAGGCATCAGGATCTCTTTGCTGACACTGTTAAACTTGCTGAAAGAGGCACATCCATTCACAGTCTACTTAGAATGATGCCAGATCAGTTTATCAGGATATTTGTTCAGTTGTCCTGTGGGAGCCAGGCCTCAGAGTGGTTGGTGCATAAAGAATGATACCTTTTTTTTCCCCGAAGACATAGGGCTGCATTACAGTAAATGCTTCCTCAGATATCCAGTAGGACTGAACAGTTTTGGAGTCTTGATAATACTTGGAGTTTTTCTCTTGTACATTCCCAGTTGAAACTGAATCCAGTTGAGTGGGTCCAGCATAGTGGCAGCTGCACATCAGCTGCCCAAGCTCCTGTGTCAGAGGAGTTAAACTGAGTCAGGTTCTCGCCTTAGATATGCCAGTACATTGTACTCATCAGGTGAGAAACCAAGTGTAAGGTGGATCAAGAAGGAGAATCTCTCATTCATGAGCTGAGTAGATCCATGGGAGTCTGTGTTGTTTCTGTCTATGATGAAATTGTTCATTAGAGACTTTGGAAAGTGATGTGCATCACCACTGAGTCTCTTGTACAAGTCCAACACCCATTTCAGCTGTAAAAATCCATGCCTCATGTGCTGATGGCCAGAAAGGGTTGATCTGAAGGAGCCTGGGGGCTGCAGGGTCTCAGAGCAGCTGAGGTGGGATTTGGGTGCAGGGCTGTACAGAGACCAGGCTCATAGCTAGAGCTCCACCACTTCATAGGGCTCTGGATGGTAGAAATGGCAATACCATAACTGTGCAGCTTCAAGGTGTCTGATAGAAACAGGGGTGTTTATTTTCCCCCAGAACAGTCCAGTGCTTGCACATTTTTGGTAAGATCCTGTTGATTTACCAGCTGTTTTGCTGATGCTGCTGCTTTTCCAATAAGTGTGAGAAGATGCTTGTAATGTTGAAGTTACGTGTGTTAATTTTGATTTATCTCTCCTCCTAGCTAAGAAGTATAAAAAGGTTACTGGGAAAGAAATCTACTCTGACACTTTAGAAAGCACACCCATGCTGGAAAAAGAGAAGTTTCCACAGGATTATTTCCCTGAGGTATGTACAGAACTGTGAAGCATTTCCAAATACTAGGTTTGATTCTGATTTCCTCTGACTACTCTTGAGCAGCTCCTCTCAGTGATAAGGGCAGAATGGAATCTTGGAATTTTGTCTGTCTGTTTCTTGACACCTGTAATACATGTTTTAAGTCATGGCATGATGTACCAAAATGCAGTAAGAAATCCTCGTGAGGGGTGAGGACAGTGATGAAAGGACTGATTTGTGCGAAGCCCGGCAGAGTGGCAGTGTGCCACGGCAGGGCTGTCTCAGGAGCTCCTGGCAGCTCCGAGGCCACAGCTCTGGATCCTGCCAGGCCAGCCAGCACGGGGAGCTCACTCTGCTGCCAGGGACACCCGAGCCAAACACACACTGGCACTGGCCTAAGGCTGCCCTCACACACACTTTTGCTCTTGTTCTGTAAGAACTGGGGGGTGCTGGCGGTTTGAGATTGCTGGTCTTGTCAAAACCAGAAACAAAAGCAGAGCTGAGGGGTTTCTTGCACTGCACCTGAAAGTGCAGACTCTCTTCTTTGATGTTTCCTTTAATTGTCTCAATTTTAATTAAGAACATCTAGAACATGGGTGTTTAATGGTTAATGTTCTCCTCAAACCACATGAATAAATTTGTTGAGCTCCTGTAACATTTGTGGATCGAACAGGCATGTCACTACTTCAATAAAAGGAAGAACTAAATAAACTCCTAAAATTAATTTAGAATTTGTAAATATACACACTTAGAGATATTTACACAGTGCTTGCGTGCTTGGCAGAGCATTTCATAAATAGTTATGGGATTGATAGGATGAAGGTTGTTCTTTTTTCTTGACTTTGATACTAAATGATTTATTTTTATATCTCAGTACTGGAAGGAAAAGTGCCTTTGACATAATTTTGCAAAGCATTTACTTCCTGTGAATAAACATATCAAATACTTAGAAGCTAAGTGTTAAATACTTTGAGGGAGCTGGAGCCATTCCTCAGGTGCTTGTTTTCCCCTCTGTGGCAGTGAGCTGTGGTAGTGCCTGGCAGTGCTGTGCCATGGCTGAGGGCACTGCAGAGCCTCAGCACCAGACAAGCTGTGCTTTGCTCACTGATACCTGGGGAGAGCTATTTCCTCCTTTATTTACTTCACTGCTATTGCTTCACTGTGAGACTGTAACTTTTCAGCATTGTTTATTCCCCCTCTTGCATCAACAATTCTTCACAGCAGTGGTTGAGTCTTAGGGCTCTCCCACATGCTTTAGTGGAGCAGGAATGGTGCTCAGAGATCAGATGTTCCCACTTCATTAGCAGCTGCAGCTGCTCCTCAATACACCCTCCTGTGCTGCTTTTGGGACGAGGCCATGGCGACTGTGGGGACTGGAACCTGAGGAGCAGCCTTTGGAGGCTGTGACACCCTCATACTGCTCCCATTGGTTCCAGTGCCTTAAACAACTGCTCTAAGCAGAAACCTCTGTGTTTTGGTTGTCAGGGATAGTGTTTACCTGGAGGAGGAACAGACAGGAAGAGAGAAAATCAGCAAATATATGCAATTAAGTAATGAGCAAATCTCCGAAGCAGCTTGAAAGTTCAGTTCTGTTCCTGCCCCCCGCACAATTCCTGGGAATGCTGTTGCAGCCAGACCCGTGGAACAGGCCGGGGCCATGCTGTTGCAGAGCTTTGCACAGAAGGAGAGGAAAGGGACGGGAGGAGAGGAAAGGGACACGGGCTGTGCAGATCTGCAGTGATGTGAGCAGCAGCAGCATCCAAACTGCAGCTCTGCTCCTCGTGCTCACCTGGCCTGCACCCTGGCATCTGCCAGCCCAGTATATTTTCATGTGCTTGAAAAGTGAGAAAATAATTGCAATGATTTTTAGACCGTGCTGTTTTTCTTTGGAACTGGAGACAAGAAAATGTCTCAAACACACAGACACAGCAAGAGCAAAAAACAACAGGGAGATAGTTTTGGTTCTCATGTGCATGTTTCTATATGTAAAGCTAAAATTAATCTTGCTATCACATGTTTTCTCCCTAGACAAACGTTAATAATAGCAATAGCAATTAAAAAGCCACAAAATAGTGTGTATTTTGGAAATTTGGGTTTACCCAGCAGAAGGCACGAGCAGCATATTTGCCCAAACATTACATTGACATGCTCTTGTGTGTTTTAGCCAGACCTTTCATATCACATCTGCAATTTTTTTGTGTGAGAAATGGTTTAAGACTGATTTCTTTTTATTGCAGCTGTTTAAGGATGATCTAAAAGTAATTACAGTGATTGAGGCATAATGCAATTCAAAATAATTACAGCCCACTGCATATAAAACTAACAAAACTTTCTGCTTTGATTTATGTGTCCTCTTGGCAAGGCATAAACCTCAAATGATGCCTCTGGGAGCAACACTCTAGATAATGTTAGGCCATTTTAAAAAAAGCAGATTTGTGTAGTCTATCAGGCCTGAGTAATTTTTTTTTTTCTCATAGTGAGAAATTGGTTGTTATCATAGATCACAGATACTGCTCAAAGCTCTTATGAAAGATGAATTAATTTCACTAATGCTTTAATGCAAACCTTTCATGGAGGAGGCTGTATGGTGATAACCTTACTGCAGTCTCTCCTTTCTCAATTATGATTTATGTTGTCTTTTAGTAGATGAAACTGCCTGTTTCACAATCCATCTGCTGGCTAAAGGAATCCTATTAACAGAGGATCTGAGAAGAGACTTAATAATGTAAGGTGAAAGATGTGGTATCCCCTTTCTGGGACATGAAGTAGGATTTTTTTTTTCCTATTTTAAAATGTAGATCACTCTCCGAGAGCATAAGATGACCTATGTCATCTCCACCTGGTTTTATGCTGGCTTACAGATGGTGTAGCAGCTAGTGACTATTTGTTAAAGTAAAAATAAAGATTGTTGCTTTGAAATCTGCCATAAAAAGCAAATTTCTCTTTCCTCCTTCCCAAGCTATAGCTCTTCTTTACATTCTGTTTCCAAAACTTTCTGCATTCCAAATACTTCATTTAGAAATACTGAAGCACATGCATGATCAGAAATACATCAGGCATGTTGTTCAGCTGCAGTGTGTACCTAAGGCTGGGGATGACTCCTCATATCAGAGCTCTGAGCTTCAGCTCCTGGGCTGCATTAGCAGGCCTGAAGCCTGCTAACTTCTGCATTCCTAATGTTAAATAGACAAGTTATTGATAAGTGAATTATTTACTGAAGTTAAAGGAGTTAAGTGTGTTCAAGTTCTGAGTAGCTGAAGGTAGTTTGCAGGTGGGGGTATATACCAGCTGCACAATGAAACAGGAGTTGTTTTGCAGTAGAGGCGCAGGTGTTCCTGCTTTATTCACCTCAGCTGTGTGGCCTTTCCCACTGTGAGCTCCAGCTTCTCCCTGGTCTCCTGCCTTCTCTCTGGGCCAGGTAAAAGGCCCAAATCGTCATGGCTCTGTCCACTACTTGTTGCTTTTTGGCAATGTTTGACTCCATCTGCAGCATTATGGAGCTGCTGGCTTCAAGTAGTTACTGAAGCATCTACTCTAAGGGAAGAAAGGAAGTATTTTGAGGTAGGAACTACATTCTACATTGTTTTCATTTGCCATAATTCAGCTCTGTTTCCTGACTAGTGAACGCTGAGCATGTCGTGAGCACAGGGACGTGGGCTCCTGTGGAAGGCTCTGAGTTCTCACCAGGGCAAGGAAGCCTTGTCAGTGCTGGGTGCTGCTCAGTACCTTGGTTGCTCTTGCTGCCAGTATTTGGTGATTCCTGTTTCAGGTTTCCCTCTGAGCTGTGGTGTTCCTTTAAGGAGCTGCAATTACACTGCAGTCATCACCACTTTAATATGTCTTTCCTTCATGCCCTGCTTTGTATGGTTGAATAAACCCTTTCTGGGTCACTATTTAATTTGATATGGTCCCCGTCAGTAAAATGATGGAGAAAAGATGAATTAAGGCTCTGTGCTGGTCATTATCAATCATGGTTTGTGTGCATTACTTATTGCTCACAGTGCTTTTTGACATTAGCCCTCTCTAACCTCTCTCTTCATGTTAATGCTGCTTGGAGGTCCTTTCCCCCAATGTAGCAGGGGTTATTTATGTAGGTGGTGGTTCTGGGGGGTTTTGAAAGGTCAGCACAATCTCCTCAGGGACTCTATTCACAAAGGAAAAGCTGGCAGAATGTAAGCTACCAGTTTTCAATTTGTGATTTTAAAAACTGTATTTTTTTTTGGTGAGGACTTCTGATAGTGAGGTGTCAGAGCTGCAGTCGTGGGGCTGGACCAGAGCCGTGGCAGAGACAGCAGAGAGCCTGTCTGTGCCCCAGGAGAGGGAGGGACAGGCTCAGAGGTCAGCTGCCCCGGGGCTGTGCAGGAGCAGGACAAGGGGCAGCAGTTGCAGCAAGGGAAAATCTGATTTAATCTGGAAAACGCTTTCACCATGAGGTTAAACAGCAGGAGACGGGCCCAGACAGGTTGTGGAATCGCTGTTCTTGGAGATGCTCAAAGCCCAGCTGAGTGTGACTCTAAGCAAGATGATCTGGTTGGGCCTGTTTTGGTGTTGCATCTTTTGAAGTGCCTTCGCCATTTTGCCAGAGAGGAAAATAGCAAATGAGAAATGGCAGCCTGATTGCAAACATTATCCTGGACCACATTGGGCTACTTGATTTTATGTTCTGTGTAATTATTTTTATGAAGGAAATGGCAAAGCTCCCTTTTTTAATCAAGATTAAATTAGAGCTAATTTTGAATGCTTTTAGCATTTAATTTTTTTCATTGGTTTCCTTCTGAATAAGTGTTGACATCTCTGCTTGTAACTCATGAGAATCACAGAAGAGACCTTACTGGATTGTGGGATTTGTGATCCAGCTGTGGATCCTGTTAGGAAGGATCAGAGTGTTTCCTTTCCAGCCAGCCATCCCCTGAGTGGTTGCTGGACCTGCAGAAGAGGCTAATTCTTCACAGTTAAAAAAATTCTTGCAATAAAGTAGATTATTATTTGAAATATAATTATTATGGTGTTGTTTCTGGTTGGTCTTGGCTGCAGTCACTGTGCTTGTGCCTAAGCAGAAGGGGAGGGAGAATGGGTCCCTTTTCCCTGAGGGGTGGTCAGAAGATGCAGACTGGGTTGGACAGGGCTTGGAGCAACATTTTCTGTTGGAAGGTGTCCCTGTCCACAGCAGGGAAGCTGGAACAAGGTGAAGGTCCCTTCCAACCCAAGCCAGTCTGTGAGTCTATGATTCAAGTCAGCCTGGTTGGGTTTGTGGAGGCCCTTCACTATCTCAGCAGTATTTAGGACTGAGGACTGTCTGTTTTTAGGGAGGAGAATAAATACACCTGGCCAGTGCCTCGGGAGGTTTGGGGGAGTGGTACCTCTGATTGGGGATGCTCTGCTGGGACTGGCAGTTTATTCACAATAAGGAATCACAGTCTTTTGCTACAATATCATTGGCAGCATTATTTAGGCCTGTGTGGTGCAATATTCATTCCCAGAGCACATTAGCCCAGACACACATGCATTGTTAACAAGGAATAAATAGGATGCAGAATCGTGTCTTTCCATGGGAGGTTGTAGATTGTGGCAGTGGTGCTGGAAAACCCCTTCTTGAATGTGAGTGACAGGTGTGGGCCCAAGCTGAGCTGTGGCTTTCTGGTGCAGTTGTGATGAATGGAATCTTTTACCACTACTTAAATTCTTGAGTTTTATAGAAATATTGTGTGGCTTAGCTCAGCAAGAGAAATAGCTTTCTAGCAGATCTCATTTGGTTTAATTTGATGTAAATCTCTGATGACATTTTACAGTTCAGGTAAAATTACAAAGAAAACATTTGTGCATAGGCAATAAGAATTTGCTGGTTTAAGCTAAGCATAAATATAGCTGGAAAGCTTTCCTATTTGGTTGTCTTTCATCTGTATACTGCCAGGGCTTTTATTAATTTTACACGTAAGTTTGTAACTGCTGCAGGATCAAAAATGTAATTAATTCCAGGATTTATAAAGGACACAATATCTGTTTTGAAGGTACCTCAGTTTGTGTTCAGTGCTTCTTGGATCTAATGTATGGATGAGCTCTGCTTCATTTTGTTCTTTGTGTCAGTACATTTCACTTTCACAGTATTCTTTACCTAAGGTGATTGGTTCTTATTCTCTTATTTTTCAGTGCAAGTGGTCCAGAAAAGGTTTCATTCGAACAAGGTGGTGTATTACTGATTGGTAAGTTGCACCTTAAAGTTGTTTCTGATTACATTTGGTTTATGTACGTTTGTTAACAGCTGTCTCAAGGCGGTATTTTCATGTGTAGACTGGTCTGTTCATAGAGCAGGTAGGTTCTACACCTGCTTTGTTGTCTGTTGAGCACGGCGTGCTCGGTAGAGTGCGATGGTGCACAAGCAGTGTGGCATTGGTGTGGGGCTGTGCAGCAGAGGAGCTCCGGGTCAGGGACAGCTCGGTGCCCCTGGGCAGGGCACGGGGTCAGGCTCAGCCTGGAGCTGGCACTTCCCCTGCTGCTGCCACCTCTCGAGGTGCTGCTGGGGCTCGGCAGCATCTCACCTGGGCCAGGCACCACAGCCTGGCTGTGTGCAGCCCTCACCGCTGGGCTTCTGCAGAAAGAGCTTGTTCCACGGGCGCTCCTTCAGATTTCTCTGAGCCTGCCTGGAAATCTGACCTTGCTTTTTTACCATGTAGTCACAGTTTTGCTCTTTACTGCTTACTTATATTATAGTCATGTACATGTACATGAACATTAAACACTTTTTGCTTCCTCATGTGGTTGTTTCACATCTTAAAATTGAAAGCTTGATTTTGAAATCTCATGAATATTCACATAGGCTGACTTCTGAGTACTGAACAGTGTTCTGGCTTTGTTGGCATAAGCATGTTTATTTAATTAAGCAGTCTGTGAAAACAGAAAAGGTACCAGGTTTATTCCTTTTATGGACTTCTGACCCAGAAATTGGGCAGGCAGTTGTGTGATAATGTAGGTTCATGTTAATTTTTACAGATGCATATGCATGGGGTGTGATTCCAGCACTAGATAATTGCAGAAGTGGGTGTTAACATCAATCAGATGCTAATCTGGACTGCTCTTGCATCATGACTTCCTTAGGTTCTGTCTCTTCTGTCCTCTGGGATTTCCTCTCTGCTGAAAAAACAACATTAATTTATTTTTAGGCCTTTCCAAGAAAAAAAAGGTTCTTCAGAGACAGATTTAAATGTAATGTTTTCTTGTGGGGGTAATAAAAAAGGACAGTCCTTGGCTGTAGGGGGGATGTTTGGGTGAGTGTCTGCCAAGGGTATGTTGGGCAGTGAGGGTGAGGAGCCTCACAGCTTCTCCTAGTCTGTAATGAGCTGAGCCATGGTGGTAGTTCTGTCTGGAGTAATTTGCAATTATAATGCACATGATCTAGCAAGGTCTCAGATGTTTCTAATGGGAAGTTGAAGGGGCAAGTTACTATTTACAGTTTCTGAAGAATGAAAGTGAAATGCTATGGGAAATACAGGGGGTTATAAAATTCACCTAAGGAAGTCTGAGAGCATAATGTGACTTTTCAGGGTGTGATGAGTGTTTGCCCCCAGTCTCTGTGCATATGAACAAAGTTCTCCCCATAATCATGAAAACCAATTCCATAAATCACGACTTTTGATCGATGCATTTCTACATTCTAATAGGTCAATAAAAATAGAGCCCAGGCACTTGTTGTTAGTATTCCTGTGTGAGTCCTTGAAGGGAGCTATTCCTTTTCCCTACCTAGGAACACATTGTCACAGAATGTATCTCATGCCAAAAACAGGGGCTCCCAAAAATCCAGAAAAGTGACCTTAGCCGACTTCAGAGAACTGTCCTTTTTCTTCAGTGGTCTGCCTCCATGGAGTTTTTCTGTGAATCCGGATTTTTCTAATCCATTATTTTTCATTAACTTACCTTTAGTGTGGACAAAGAACTAAAGAATCCTTGGGCACTCATAGGTGTTCATATTATGCAAAAATGAAAGAGAACTACATAATTAATGTACTTTCATTTTGTGGGGTTTTTTAGTATCTTGACTAAGGTGAAGGTGTTTGTTTCTATTCCAGTAGTTCTCAGTGTTTTAGCAGGTGCAAGGTAGTGCACTGAATGCATTACAGTCTTAAATATAGTTTACATATGTAGTTCATATTTGCTAGCCAGAATGGAGTAGAGAATGCACTTACAACATTTAAGGTAGGGCACCAAGCTTAGGAATGTTTGCAAGTGTATCAGTGGTCAGAATCAGCAAGCAGAATAATTTTGATATTCTCGAGGAAGTATTCCCTGGAAGATGACAGGGAAATGCAGAGCATTGCACTTCGAGAGGAGAATTTAAAAGCACCAATACTATTTTGGGAATAACTGACTCATTACCCCTGCTGCAGAAGAGGATCAAGGGAGAAGGAATTGAATATGGATCATTATTATCTTACTGAGATGTGCTAATAGGTAATGCTGTGAAGGACACGAGGGGAGAAGGCACAGTAATTATTTGAGTGCTGCCAAGGCCTGTGATAGAGTGTTCTGTTAGGCTTTCAGTGCTTGCTCTAGGTATGCTGGAAAGAGGACAGCAGAGTCAGGAATGGTGGAAGAGTTTGGCTAGGGGGTGAGAAACTTGGGTGGCCACAGCAGGGAAACTGGTTGCTGTCAGCCCTGCAGAAGGGGCAGAAATCAGTTTAATTTGCAGGAGAATAGGTAATATGATGAAAATCTGAGTTTAAGGACAAGGAAGTTGCAGGTGGAAAGTCCTTTATCAGTAAATTTTAAGAACAAGCATGTTTTAGACATTTGGGGCTGGGTTATAGATAGCTTTACACATCAGGTGAGCTGGTGACGTGGGACCCTCCCTGTCCTACAGGGATTCTTTCTGTTTGTCCTTCAGACAGGCAGGACTGGATGTCTCAAGCTGTCATGTTTTGTGGTTCTGTGACCATTATCTCTTTATAAGAAGGTTAGTGGGACTGCTCTCTATCAGTGTGGGTTCACTGGACAGGATGTGCTGCTCCCTGGAGCCAGAGATTTTCACCAGGATGTCTGGCAGAGCCCTTTGTGCTGAGTGGCCTGTGTGTCTGACCGTGCTCTCACTGTTCTCACTGCCATTATTGCTGTGTCCAGGTCCATTCCAGCTCTGCCATGGTCTGGGAAACCTCCCTGAGCGTAGCCTGGGCTTTCTGCTTGGTGCCTGTCTCAGCCAGAGCCTGTCCATGCGCTCGCTGCCAGGCTGCAGGCAGGCTCAGGGGGCTTCTGTGGCCAAACAAATCTGTGCTTCTGTGGCCTCACAGGCATGGGCCGAGGGAAGCAGCAGGGATCCTCTTCCCAGCTGGAAGTGGTGTGTGTTGACTGCTGCTGTCCCAGCATTCTCCGCACCGGGACAGATAAGGAGTCACAGTGATGTGATTTAGTCTTTAATGTCAGTAACATTCTCCTCTCAGTACCTTTTCGTGTTGTTTATTGAAAAGCCACAGTTCTACTTGACACTTAGCTGCAGCTTTGAAACTGGAAGTTGTTTGTTTACACATTCAATTTTGTTTTAAAAATATTTTAGTGAAAGGGTACTGCCTGATTTCTGGAATTGTAACTGGCAAATAGCTTTTCATTTTCATGTTATACATCCTTCATGCAAAAGATTTGATGGAGTCTTATCTCTGGATGAGCTGTAAGCTTGATGGCAGTCTGACAGTTTTCTGATTATGATAGCTTAATCTGCACAGTTCTTGTGAGTAAATACTAAGGTAACATAAGTGTGAATACAGTAAGTGCTGTGTTGAATGCTTTGCTGATGCAACAAATGGTGTTTCTTTTCTTTTATCCTGAATCATTTTATTTTTTTCCTTTTTTTGTCATAGTGCCTTTGACTTGGTAAACATTCATCTTTTCCATGATGCTTCCAATTTAATTGCTTGGGAAACAAGCCCATCGGTTTACTCAGGAATACGGCATAAGGCTCTTGGCTATGTGCTTGATAGGTATGTATTAGCCTTTCCTGGCCTCTTTCAATCTCTGTGTTCATAAGCAGCAATTGAAGGATGTTTCAAATGGCACACTCAGAAATGTAGAAGGTTTTATTCTGTCACCTGAAACGGGTTACTGCTTGCCAGAGTTTTCTAGACAGTGCTGGTTACAGATCACTTTGACACTTGTTCTTTAAAGCCAAATAGCTGATCTCAGGGAACCACTCTGAAGTCACCAGAATTGCAGAGTAGGAACCACGCTTATTTTCTAAATGTGTTAGGTAGATTAGCTTATTTTTAGACTATGTGAGCTCTAATGAAGTGCATTCAAGTGCATCTTCAGTCACAGAATAACAGAATAATTCCAGTTGGAAGTGACCTCTGGAAGTCCCTTATTCATCCCCCTGTTCAGAGCAGGGCTGGCTTCAACAGCTTGTCCAGCTGAGCTTTAAGTAGCTCCAGCAGGGTGGTTTGTAGCTCCTCTGGGCCACACATTGCTGTGTTCAACAGCCCTCACTGTGAAACTTTCTGTCCCTATCATTCAGATAGAATTTTCCTCAAAGTGGTTTGTGTCCATCACCTGGATCTTTTGGCATGCACTGCTAAGCAAAGTCTGGCTTTTTCCTCTCTGTAACTACCAAACAGGTAAAGCCAGCAGAGTCCTCATGTAGACAACTTTCCTGCAACCTGAACAAACCCAGGTCTTTCAGCCTCTCCTTGTGGGTCCCTCCACACCAGGTGGGTGCAGCAGGCTGCTCATCTCTGCAGCAGCACAGCATTTGTGTGTGGTCACCACTAGTGTTAGCAGCCCTGTGGGCTGGAGTGGTATTACAGATCTGGCTCATCTGATGAGTGGTGCAATAGAGAGGAGTCCCAAAAAATACCCAGAAATTTACAGCTGCCCTAATTATAAAGTGAGGAAGAAGACAGCTTTCTCTTGAGTAAGAAAAGAATGTTTCTGTGTGGGCATCGGTGTGTTGGCAGAGTAAACAAGTATTTCTCCAGCCAGATTCATGTTTGCTTGAGAAACAGAGCTGTAACGTGTCCCTTCCAGAGCAGCCGTGGCACACACGGCAATCCACGGCACAATGGGGAGCTTAAAACAAACTGCTGAGCTGGAGGGAATGCAGAACCAGAGCACTTTGTGTGCTGCTCCTGCCCTGAGCCCTGCTGTCCAGCAGCCAGTGGCCATGGGCCAGGGTGCTGGGTTCAGAGGACTCTTCACCAGGACCCCCAGTGAGCCTGGGACCACTGCTGCTGTTCCCTGGCCAGTGCCACCTGGGCAGTGTCACCTCTGTCCTGCCCCAGGGTGAGGAATGGGGGTCCCAGCCCAGCCAGGGGTGCTGAGCCCCATCCTGCTGCTCCCCACAGCCTTTGGCTGAGGCCACACCGCTGGCCAGGGCCAGCCCCTTGCACAAGCCTGGCCCCATGGACAGCCACTGCCCAAAGCAGCCTGCTGCCCCTCTGCTGCCTGGCATCGCTCCCTGTGCACGGCAGAGCCATAAGGGATCCCTGTCCACAGGCATCCCTGTCCTCTTGCTCTCTCTGGCAGCAGCCTGGAAGTTACAGACACTCCTGAACAAAGCAGTTTATGTGTTGGAAAATATCTCGTTGCCATTTTTTCCTGTGTAGCTTTTCACTGAAAAGGTTTTGAAATGTTGCAGTGACGTGTCAACTCCTTTCCAGTCATGTTCTTTCTCAACTTTCTTTCCTCTCTGTGGGTTTTCTGTCCTGAAGGGCGGGTAGGTAGAGACTGCCTTTCCCCCAGCAGGGGGCTAAGCAGGAATTTCTCCAAACAGGAATTTCACCTTTGGGATGACCCAAGGGTGAACAGGAAAAAGCCACTATTGCCTTTCTCTTGTATCATTTGCAAAACCTGCTCAAACCACTTGAAAATGCTGGAGGTGATTGGAATGTTTGCACAGATAGCATATATATATATATGTAAGATCCCTGATGTACAGAATAGGGACTCAGGAAGATTAGGATCTCGTGCAGTCTGGGTGCATATTCTTGAGTTCTGTTGCATAGACCAGTATGGGGTTTTTTTTCATTTTTTGCTTGGCTCCATTGGTCTCTTCCTTTTCTAATGCTTTGCGTGAGGGAAACCTGTGCAAACCTTTTGCATTACTTATTGCACACTTGTTTGCAGCGTACAGTGTGCTTCATTAGCTAATTTTGGCTTTGGACCTCCCACGATGCCCTGGCAAGGGTAAGGTAATAAGGCCTGCAGTATTAGTGTCAGCTGTGGGTCAGGGATGTCACGATGGTATATCATTAAAATGTGACACTGCCAAAAACTGCCCCAACTCCATCCTTAGAAAAGGAGCCCTTCGATTTCGGGTTGCACAGTGGCACAGCAAGCTCGCCGTGGATGAATTGTTCATTTTGAGGGAGCAGCCAGCCGCAGATCCGGACCTCCACAGTGCGGTGAGGGGCTGGCGGCACAAAGGGGGAGTTCTGTAGCCAGTGAATAATGGGAAGCCCCTTTCATCGGCAGGACTAACCTTTTGGCAGCCACCAGCACACTCTATTCTGATCTGCTGATTGGGGAGGACAATACACTGAAGCTTACTTTGAATGAATGCTGCCACCAACAGTGTCCCCATTCAGGGGCTTTGGGAACCATCTTTGGCCATTGTCCCCCAGCACTCCCTCAGACAGCAGGAAAAGGGAAAGTGAGAGCAGCTATAGGGGGAAAAGTACTTCTTTTCTTAGCTTTAATCTCTCTTTAAAGCTTCATAGATCTACATTTCCAGCTGAGCTACTGGAACTATGCAGTGTCAGATAAATACAGAAAGAGAGAGGTTTCAAGCTGAGCTTTCAAATCCCCTTATCTGCATGAACTAATAATGCAGATTTAGTGCTGTTAAAAACAGAGACTGATAAGTCTTTTCCTTTAAAGCCTTTAAACTGCTAAAGAGCATTTAACAGCGATGCAGTTCAAACCCAGTGAACAATGCTGAGAAGGAAAACAGTTTATTGAGCTAAACCTTCACTGAATGAAACAGAAACACCTTCTCACAGTTGATTTGGGTCACTGTGGGACTCAGTGAAAGCTCAGTTGTGTTCACGCTGCATCTTCATAAACATGAGTTATGTACAGCCTTTTATCTGGGCAACAGCTACCACAGGAGTTCAGGATGCAAACCAGAAGAGGGTTTGCAAATAAAGCTAAAATGGATCAGTTTAACTGTTCAGATTGCCAGGGAAGATGGTATTTCTAAAATTATTTTAGCCACAAAGTTTTAACGCATACGAAAAACGCTGTGCAACATCACAGCGTTGCTGAGCAGGGGGAGGGTGGGGGAAAACCAAGGAAAAAGCATTGGGGGAATGATACAAAGTTGTGCTAAAAGTTTTCTCCTGGGGAAATCCGTTAGTAATCCTAATAGCATGTTTGAGGAGTAGAAGGGTTTGTTCTTCTAGCTTTAATAAAGCTTCTGCTTTAATAAAGTTAATCCTAAAGTGATTTAGCTTTAATAGCATTAAAATCAGTTAAATGGAAAGAACACTTTTAAAGGCAGCTCACTGGTATGTGCTGAGCCAGATTGCATTTAATATTTGCCATTTAGCAGGGGAGAAGATGTGGTGTTGGATTGTTGCTTTAAAGACCAAGAGAATTGGAATCACACTGTTGTTAAATAAATATTTGCTTGTAACTTTACAAATACATATACAGTGTGTATGTAGAAAATTGAGGTGTGTAATGAGTCTCTGTCAGCACCAGTGTAAACCCAAACTGAGCCCCCAGAAGTCAGTTATGTTGTTCCAGGTAGGTAGGCACAGGTCTACAGTCAAAACTGAATTTGCTTTAAAATGAGGTAAGAACATCTGCTTTATATTTTGGGGGGGGGGGGGGGGGGGAATTCTTCAAAGACCATTTTTGATAATTCCCACATACAGTTAGCCCTATTTGCATGATACTTGTTTTTTTGTATTTTCTGAAGTTGGAGGGTATAAGCTATTTGTGAGAGTAAGAGAGGAAAATAGTTTACATTTTGGTTTAATTTTTCATGCATCTGTTGTGACTAATGCTTGTGCATGTTTCATATTAATTAACTATATTGGCATATTAGTCATGTCCTGTAGCCACTTGATGGGGAAAAGTGTATGAATGCAATACCCAGTCTGGGGAATGAGGAAAAAGCTGCAGGATGGGGCCCTTCAAGAGTGGGAAGGAGAGTTTGGGAAGGACAGGACGTGAGGTGTTAGCCTGATCCCTGGCTCTTGGTGTGCCAGCCATCTAAACTTCCTGAAATTATCTCAAGCATTGAGAGCCATAAAATGAGTGTGGTTTTTTTTTTAATGAAAGTGACAGTGCTCTTCTGTTTTCCTATTGAAATGTTCCCTGGCCTAGTTCAACAGAAACATTTTTACATTACAACTGTGAAATCTTAGCATAAAGCTTCCCTTTGTGCCCTTCATTATTTTCTCACAAATATAGTCCATTGTCACATAGCTGAAGTTAATTTGATCAACATTGGGACATTTAACTTTTATGTCCGGTCAAAGGAGCTGTTTCATGCTGATTTTGAGTATTGAAAAGAAATGATTGCCAGAAAAATAATGTTACTATTAACAATTCAGAGCAATTAGTTTCCCAGGGAGAGGCGATGTGATGCACCGGCTCCACACAACTATTCTTTGTCATTTTATGGATGCTCATCAGTCAACTGTCACCTCTTCTCAAAGACCCCTCCAATCTAAATGTTTCTCTTTGGGCTTTTCCCAGAACTAGCAGCTGAATGAGCAAAAGAAAAGCCACTTAGTTTCTAGGCAAAGGAAAACTTTGCTCTAAAGATCTGGGTCATTTGGGAAGATCCTCAAAGCAGCTCGCTTTTAGGAGGGCTTGGGATTTTTTGTTTTGGTTTGGTTTTGTTTTTACTTTATTTGTTTTTTTGCCACAGTGATTTTAACATGAGTCTTCAAATGCATAGTGAAATTTCTGTGTATTCAGATAGAAAGCACTCTCGGGGCAAATAAACCTTCCAGCCAAATGTCTTCTAACAAAGGTTTAAACCCCTGGATCACATTCAAATCGATAGCTTTTCATTAAACACCCGAAGCTCAGCTCATTAATATTCAGTCATTCTCCCCTTTAAAGGAAGGTTAAGTGCTCTCAAAATTAGCGTGTTTGGATAATATGCTCTTTAAAGAGTAAATCCAGCAAAATTGTCTTGTTACTTTCAGCCTGTCAAATACAGCCAGAGTCACTTTTCCTTGCTCCTTGTTTTTCTGCTGGCTTGAGCTTTGGCATCTTTGATGCAGTTGTCAAAAACTCAGCTCGTGTCCTCCTTCTCTGCACAGACACATTGAGAATTTTACTTAGGTTGTATTTTTAGCAGGAAAACATTTTTGTACTGGTATGCATTCTAATGGAAAGCATACACTAGTATAATTTGAAGGACACAATAATTGCAGTTCTGTACTAAGTGAATGATAATTTTTGGTCATCCTAATCACTAATTTTGCCCTTATTCTGTTGTTTTCTGCATTTGGGACTTTTTTTTTTTTTTTTTTTTTTTTTTTTTGCATTATAAACTGAGCACGTTATAATAAATTTTCAGTATTCATTATTCAAATGGTAAATTTCTGATGTTTCTCTTGTGCTAAATCTGTGTGAACAGTACCAGGTTTGAAAGCGAAGATCTGAAATCAAATTCAGAACTTTAGATACTTGCAGGTATCACAGAGAAAGGTGTCAGTTAAATAAAAAGTGGAGTAGATGCACTAAGCCACTTTTTGCTGTACCTGGCCAGTGTGAATAGAATTGAGGCTCTTTCAGAAGAAATGCTGCAGTTAAAGCTCTGAGGGTTCCTGGAGAGGTTTTAGTCAGTTGCTTGCCCACAGTCCCTGTCCTGCAGTGTGGATGTGGATCATGGCAGTCTTGTGGCACTCAGAGCCTCCGCCTCATCTTCCCAAGGGCTTTACTCCTTTTTGCCTGTTTTCCATTAACAAGATCTCCTGGAGCTGCCCTGTTGGCTGCTGAGTCTTTCTAGCAGAATGTAAGTGCTGTAAGCACAGGCAAGGTTGGGTTTGCTGCAACAGTCCCTCTCCTGGGAGAGCATGTGTAATTAAATATGTGATACAAGAAAAGAGAATGCCTCTTAAAAAAGAAATTACTGCAAGTAACTTGTTGCCTGCTTGATTTTGCTCAGAAAATGGCTTTATATGAGAATGTGACACACTCTGCACATTCTCATTGCGTTATACTTCTGTCTTTACTGTAATTTGTTCCTTAAAGAGCCTGGAGCTGGATGAAGATAAGTCATTAGTGTCCAGCTAAAGGTGACACTGACATCAGCATCCATTGTGGTCTGTGCCTTTTCAAATCTCCTATCCTATAGCCATATCTTCTCAAATAGCTGTGATTCAATTAAAGAGAATCTATATGGGCTGTTGATCCAATTCTTATTCATTTGCAGAGAAATGAAAATAAATTGCTATTGTGATTTTATTTACAATGCTGGCTGTGAGCTGATAAAACGGAGAATGGTTGAAAGAGCCCCATTCTGTTCCCACTGGAGCCTGTGGGCACCAGGCCATGTAGCCACCTTGAAGATTTTGACTCCCATAAGGTGGGAGCACGGTGGGAGGAGGTTGTGGGCTCTGCATCCTGCGTTCCATGTCCTGGAAAGATTCGGATCATCCCTAACAGGAAAATGCTCAGATGGGAGGGACAGCGCTTCCAGCCACTGCTCTGCCTGTGCAGAAGCTGGAGAGGATGTGGCTGGCTGGGCAGACCCAGTTCAGGGCTGGGTAGGGCAGTTGGTGTGGCTGCCTCACCTGTTGTGGAGCTTCCTTATCTTCATTTCATCAGTGCAGGGTTTAAGATGCAGCCAAAATGAGCAAGCTTCTCACTCCAGCTAGGAAATGGGTCCTGCTGCTTTTATATCCGCTAGGATTTTCATTGTTCAAACTTAATGTTGACAGCTCTTAACTGTCTTGATCACCGTGCTCTTTAGAAAGAGGGTTGTTCCCTTCTCTTTAGCACTTCAAACGTTTCTGTCCTCACCCCTTTTTTGTTCCCTCTCTTAGCTCTTGGTGCTCCACTGTAGTGTGATTTTCAAAGGGATAATGTAAAATTGGTTGCTCAGGAGCTGTTCTCAGCATCGAGCATTGTTTAGTCCTTTGTTAATGAATTCTTTCTGGGTCTGAGCCATTTGCATTGTCCTTTTCTAGAAACGTTTGGGTTTATTTTAAATTCACAGTTGCCCTGAGCCCAGCTGTTACTCAGTCCCGACGGTGGAGCCTGCAGGTCCCCATCACTGGCAGCTGGCTGTGGGTGACATGGCTTGTGTCCTGTCACCTTCTGCTGCCCATACAGCCATCACAGGAGATGAGCTGGAAAAGATGCTTCTTGTAGGCCTAGTGAGACCCAAATCTGGCAAAATTCCTTAACCATTGCACTGCTGTTTAGGACTGACAGTGTCTTTAGTCTGAGTTACCCTAAATCTGTCACCAAAAATATTTTTGTCAGCTTAACAATGGATCAGTATCCTGTTGCCACATGTCCTGGTTATTTCTGTCCCACTGTTTGTGCTTTTGACACTAAGTGACCGCAGGATTTGGCTTTGCTCCCCACATTTGAGCCCTGCAGAGCAAAAAACAAGAATTGGGATGTCTTGGGCTTCATGCAGAAAGATAGGGCAGTTACCTGTTGTCTGCTGAGCAACAAGTGTCACCAGCACTGAAGAGCTCAGAAACTATGTGGAAGGATGTTAATATTCCATGATAAAGCAAAGATCCAAAAATACATACCATTTCTCTGGTTTCTTCTTGTAGTTTTCTCTTGCATCAGCTGAAGAGCGTGAAAATTTCTTTGTATGGTAAGGCCGGTGTTGTAGTGCTGTGTTGTCCTGTAGAGGAATTGACAAGTCCTTACATCATTATCCAGGGCTGCTATTTCATTAGGCGAATGTCAGTGTCAGGTAAGATCATGGGTTTGTCAATATAATGAAAATACCAGTCAAGTGAGGAAAAAGTCACAATTTTCCAGCTCTAAAAATTGATTTTTATTGCTCTTCTTGTAATCCTTTCTTTGGATTAAGTATTTATTATTGATGTGGTCTTTCTTTTAATCTTAATAGCTGCTGACATTGTAATTAATTAAAAAATACAACATTTTTGCCCAAATGGCACTATATTGAAATTAAAAGTGAACATCACATATTAGTTAAACAGCCCTGGCAAATGTCTTGAGTGCTAAGATGATTGCCTAAGCTTCTTGACAATTCCCTTCATCTTGCTGTATGGTGCTTGACCTTTTGAGATATTTTGGTGTTATTAATAGGTTTTAGCCATTATATCAGAAAGAACGAAGCACAAAAATATTATAAACTTTATCTTTTTAATGACAGCACTACACCACCTTGGGCATGCCAATGAAGGCACTTCCGTTATGGCTTTTGAGGCACACTTAAACTATCAGTCAGCAGGTAACTTGTACTCGGAATTAATGTGGATTTTTCTGGACTTTGTCACTAAATGTGTATTTGAAATTGCAAAAGTGTGCAAGCTGAGCACTATCGGAGCTGCAGAAGGGAGTGATACACAGGAGAGGACAGGGTTCTCTTTCAAAGCTGTCTCTGAAACCTCTGCTGGAGGGGACCAGTTCTCAAGGTGCAGGTGTTGTTTTAGCTGATCTCTGACTAAAACTTTAATAAAGAAAACGCAATGCAGATAGGAACAGCAGAAATCTGAATGGTCTGGGTTGGTGTAAGTCAAAACGTAGTATTTCCATCCTCTTGATCTTCAGTTCCTCGACGCTGCTGTAGCAGGAGACAGTGCTGTCGTTCCTTAACTTTCCACCAGAAGTCACTGCAGGAGCTGTTACTACCTCTGGCACCATAGATCCGTGGAGAAGGTGTGTATGACCTTGTTATCCATCGGTCACCTGCCCCCTCCCAGCCAGCTCTTGGCTTCTGCCAACAGGATGGCCAAGCCATTTTCTGAACGTTCCCTGTTGGATTGAGATCCTGCCTGGACAGGGGAGGTGAGCTGGTGATGCCTTCAGCACAGTCGCTCCTGCCATGGACAGGGCGAGGGTCCGGGCACCTGTGCTGTGCACAGCGAGTGCCCCACGGGTGCCCTGAGCACTTCACCCACTGGGAGAGAGGATTTTCAGGGATTTCCATGACCCTGTGGGGGCACAGCCTGTGGGGACGCAGCCCAGCACTGCTTCTGCTGCACCAACTCCACACAGAACCTGTGTCTCCAAGCTCTGCACAGGTCAGCAGTAAACGAGTGAGTTTGCCCTGAGAAATGATGTCACACAAGGAGTGAGCTGATCCTCTTGTCTTGGTGTGTTAGTTGTGATCCTCGTACTCCTTCAGTTAGGAGAGGACATTTTATATAGGCACTCATATGTTAAGATCCCTTCCTACCCAAACCATTCTTTGGTTCTCTGTCCTTTGTAAAAGCTTTTGTGTCTGTAACTCCCATGTGCAGATGATGCACTAAAATAAATAGGTTGTGGAGAGATAGTGTGTTACCCTAGAAATCGTTCAAGAAAGATGGAACAGCTCATATTAGCTGGTATTTATCTTAAATACATTTAGTTATTAGAAAAATTTGCTCACTGAATAAAATATGGCTTGACCTTTGAATTGTTCCTTCCCAAGAAATGTGACAGTGTCCCTCCTTCTCCCCCATTCAGCCTGCTTGGCAGAGCTGCACGGTTTTTGTTTTGTTTTGTTATGTTATTGTTGTGTTTAAAAAAACCCAAAACCCTCAAGCCCCTCTTTTTCAGCAGTGTCAAGTTAGGATGAATTGGCCAGGGAGGCATGTTTATAGACTGTGTGAAGAACTTTGTCTTTGTGTGGGAATGCTGGTGACACTGGTATGGCTTGCCTGAATGAACTGCGATGACGCGGCTAATAAGGTGTCCTGCTGAGCGTCGCTGCAGCCTTTCTCAGACCTCCCACCTAATGCCATTCAGCTCCAGCTCAGTGTAGCTAATTTTTCCCATTCCCTCAATTCTTTAGGCCTCCTTACAAACAGAAAAGTCAACTTTCACACCGAGGAGAAGATAAGTGCTTTAGGAAATAATCGTGTAAACAGAATGTTACCTTCTGACCTGATGCTGATACCTTGGTCTGGGACAAAACCCAGCTGGCTATTGCATTCGACATGGCTATTAAAGGAATAATGCTCCTGATCCTCCTTACAAAGTGCCCTGAGAAATGGTTTAGCCAAATCACAGTGCCTCTTGTCACACTGAATCATGTTCAGCTGCTCTATTCCATGACCAAATTGCTGATATTTAACTGCTTCCTTGTCTTCTCCAGTCTGTGAAGGGGGGACAGTATAGGAGGGCAAAAAGTATGAAAGCAAGGGGGAGCTGATTCTATAATTTTCTGGCTGAATTTCCGTGCTTTGAAGTATGTATGCAGTGCCCCATACAGCATTTATAAAAGAGGTGCATTTCATCAAGTAACCTTATTTTTAGCTACTACAATGAGTACTTTAAAATATATTGCAAAAGTATTTCAGGGATTCTAATATCACACGATTGTTCACTTTAAGACTGCACTGAAGCCTGTTGTGTGTAGCAACTGAAATTAATTAAATAGGCCCAGATTTCCAGTAGTATTGAGAAGAGGAACTCCTCTCACTTCCTTATTTTAGTCTTGGTAGGGATCTGACATTTCCTAAGTGGCTTTGAGAAAACTTTGCCTTCACAGTCAGCACAGCTGGCACTGCCACCCAAGCTGGGAGGTCTGTCCTTATGGCAGAGGGATTTGGGGCACCCAGGCTCCCAGAGCAGCCCCTGAGCACAGGCTCCTGCCGTGGCATTTGAGTGACCTCTCCCTCGAGCCCCGCTCCCATCCCGGCCAGGCTGGTCAGCAGCACAGCTTGGGGAGGTCAGAGGTTCCTCATAATTCACCTGATGCCCCCAGAATAACAGATGGTTTTGTCACAGGACAGCGTGTCAGGGTCTGCCAGGCCAAAGGCTTTGCTGAGGGAGCGAGGTTTGCTCGAAGCCTGACTGACACAGCAGAGCATGCATGTCTCCAGTGCAACACAGGAGCTTCTTTCTGGGCTGTAAGGCTCTTGCTGATACCCAGAGTGAGCCAAATTGCAGTTAGTAGACCAAAATAAGAATTATATGTATTTATTTTGCAGCAAAGAAACTGTGATTTAGTGTTAATTCGCAGTGACAGTCAAGTTTACTCCTTAAAAAAAAGTACAAATTGTGCATTTAACTCATCAAAGCATTTCAGCATGGGGATAACTTGGACTGTAAACTCCACTTGAAAGTAACAATTGCTTGAATGTTTCCTTCTTTTACTCCCCTGTGATGGCTAAAATTTCTTCAGCTCTTTCATTCAACTTGTCTGCCACTTCTCAAAATACAACAAGATGCGAAGACAAACAGACACTAACCTGTTCAGTGCAGAAAAATTTCAGTGTAGTGCCATCAATTAAAAATGTATAATGTGTTTGAAACTGGCAATATAATTCAAGTAATGTGTTCTGGACATGAAGAATATGTTATTGAGGACTCTCTGTGCAATTACAAGTTCTGTGGTTTTGGAACTGCTAGAGGAGACATCATCTGTGGTGTTTATAGTTGTGTGCTCTAAAGTTTACCAGGGACAGCAGTAAGCCCAGATGGAAGCATGCTTTTTTCCCAGTGTAGCTGATTTTCCAGTTTGCTATATTGATTGATTTGCCAATTTATTATATTGATTTCCAAAATGTGCAGAAGTAAAGATCTTTCTTTGGTATGTCTTAAAATGTTAAAAACATCTTTTCCTATAAGTGATTCCTTTTGGAGCAAGAGCAAAGGATGAGGTGGGGAATGTGTTCTTCCACCCTTTTCAAAATGAAGACTTCTTGCTCTGGAAAGGAAGGGCTAGCTGTCATCTGTTGGAAAAGTTTTCTGTTTCATTTGCATTTGACTTTTGGATCCGCTCTGAACCCCTGTCTGCTCCTGATGGCCTTGCACAGGTCACAAGAAGCAGCAGGGCCAGCAGGGCATTGAGGACTTGTTGTGTGTGTTGCCATGTAGAATTGTGCAAGGGAAATACCTGTGCCTTTTGTACAGTCGTGAAGAACTGAGTCACTTGTTTTGTCATAAGCTATCTAAACCTGTACAGGAATAGAGCCTTCAGGTGTGCTGAAACCTTTGGGATGAGCTGGTAAAAGTTGTTAAAGGAAATGGCACTGGGTCCTCGCACCAAACCCATACGATTTATACTGGTGACATGGGCTGACTGCATTCTTTTTATATGGTTCAGATTTATCACTTCATTGAATGTTTCAATGGTGGCAGTTTTAAAGGACTATTTGATTCGTTGTAAAAGGAAGGATATTTTTGAGAAACAAAAAGCAAAGGAGAATGACGTAGATTTGGAAGCCTTCCTAGTTTTTCTGCAAGCACTCTTTTTTTTTTTTTTTTAATTTGCCTTCTGAATTCTCAGTTGCCTGTACATGTTGATCTGTACATTTTTATGGCTTAGAACATGGAAATACAAGGAACAGAGGACTTCTGTTTAGCTCTCACCCCAGTCTTAACACCTTCCCTGTGTCCCTGGCCAGACTGGCTGTGTTTGCAGTGCCCCATTTCTGTCCCATTGCCCTCAGTGAAGGCAGCTTTTCTGCACGTTCCCAGGGGAGGGGACATTGCTCTACTCTTCTTTATTGCCATCTCCTTTGCACACTTGGGGTCTGACTCTGAAAGCACGGTCAGGAAAAGTGGTTCTTGTGCCATTGATTCAGGGCAGTTTTAGGTACCAGGAGGTGTTTCAGCACAAAGCTATCAGGGTTCCAAACTGCTGAAAGAGGTCTAAGACTTGGGAACTCTTGAACTAATAGTAAGTTCCACTTATTAATAGTAAGTAATGGCAAGGGCATTAGGTTACATACATGTATCAAGTTGAGTCACTTAAAGGAATTTTCATTGTTAGGTACCCCACATCACTTAGTAGGTACATTAATGTGTGCATCCTTTGCTGTGCCACCGTTGTGAATTTTCTTGTACACCTGAATTAATTTCACCACCTATGAAAAGAGATGTGTCAGAAGCCACTTGGAGCATCATTCAGGAGAAGTAACATTTGGACTTCTACTTTAATCTATCATGAGACACTCTTTCTAAAATGTCCAACAAGACAAGCTACAAGGGGAGAAACTGGAGAAAATTATCAATTGTAGAGCTGGCATTGATTTGTATGCAAATCACATTTAAATCAGGTAATGTGCAGGACTACGAAATGGCTGTGTTTTCATTAATTGATCGGAAGCAGACTAATCAGCTGGCTCAGTCATCAGTTTGGAGACATTTTCACAGACTATTTTTTGAATAGTCTGTTTATTTGGAAAATCTGTCTTTGCATAATTCAATCACAGGCATGGTTCTCATAACCCAAATTTGTTTCAAGAGGCCTTCAGTGGACCTTGATGTCATTCCTGCAATATCTGTCATTCCTCTGTCAGCAGTAAATGGCAATGAGCAGAGCTAAAGCTGATCCTTGAATCAGGACAGTTGGCAAAGCAAATTCTTGTTCTGATGTGTAAGTTGCAGATCTGATTTTGCAGTGATAATGTTAGCAAACTGTGGCAATGAAAATGGTTTAACTTTTAGCAAACTGTGGCAATGTAAATGGTTTAACTTTTAAGTTCTCATTTTCCTTCAATTTTCCGTGAGGGCACTAATCAAACTAATGTTTTGTGCAGGTCAGGAGTGACAGGTTTTTCTCAGGGCTCGCTGGTAGCTGACAGTGGGCAGTATTTATTAACAGTGCCTGCAATAATCTGTCAGCTAAATGGAGGATTGGAGATTTTCATAGCGGAAACAGATAAGTCTTTGGAAGAGATTTTCTTCAAATGATCAGTGTCTTAGGCCCAATGCACATAATTTTTTCCATAGAATAATATTCCTTATGTAATAGATTACTGTTGACAAAAACTGTGGGATGTTTTCAGAGGAGAAGCAGTATCTCATTACAGATCCAATGTTGCATCTTTCCTTATAGCTTTGGGAATAAATGGGTGTAATGCATTAGAAATTGTAAAGCCACCTGAAACAATCACCTCCTGATGGGGCAGCATTGCTGGGTAGTGCTTTACCTGTCCGTGTGGGCCCTGCCCAGGCTCACCTGAGGTTTCTGACATAATGCTTACATGTTGATGTATTCCCAGAATGTTCACAGGGTATTGCCTGCATTCGTTCCTTAGTTCTCACATCTTGCACACCCAGGGGGGTTCTGTGCATTTTGTCTGTATAAATTCTTTGTGGCTGTGGCAGCTGAGTTTTGGGTGTTTCATGCCTTCCTCAGCCACTGAGAGGAGATGAATTATATTTATTCCTGGTTTGTAAATAACTGTGACTTGGTGGATTTCTAAATGCCAAGAAGCTGTAAAATTGTTTATTGTTGAGAGTACCTTACAACTGTTGCTAATAATAGATTAGCTAATAATATGACAGTTTTTAGTAGTACAAGATTTGAAAGATGGATAGTAATGCCATATCTCCCTGGGTGGGACTGAGCAAAGGCTTGAGGAAAAGTCAATCTTCACAGCTGGAGCAAGTACTTGTTAGGTGTTAGCTACAGCCTCAGCAAAAATCTGCTGTGAGCAACACAGAGAGCTGTAGCGGGTCTGGGAACCTCAGGGATGCTCAGTCTCTCAGGTGGGATGATTGATGTCAACCCTGTCACTTCTTGTGTGGTTCACAAAGTACCCCAAAACACAGTAACAGTAATTGCTTACATATCAGTAATCTCAAATGTACTCTGAACTCAGTGCTAATTCAGCATTCCCAATTCTTACCTGCCCAGCCCAAAGGTATAGCCTTAAACTTTCCAAGATGTGAAGGCCCTCCATGATACCTGCAAGATTTCCATGATCCCCAAATGCCACTTCTGCAAGATTTATATGAACTGCTGCAAATATGCTTTCCTCAGCTTGCTCTGTCAGCCAGGCATGGGAAATCTGATGCACTGGTGTACCGGGGCTGGAGATAAAATTGCCTAAGCAAAGAAAATCAACCGAAAAATATGGTTAATATATTGGTCCAGTATAAACTGTTAGTTTTGATGGTTCCAATAATTATTTCTGAGACTGTGCTTAAGGATAATGTGTGCATCTTTGTATATTCTTCATGTTTGTAAAGCCAAATGACAGGTTTATTCTGCTTTCATTTTTTTCCAGAATTATCGATCAGCGATTTGAGAAAGTTTCATATTTTGTCTTTGGAGATTTCAACTTCAGACTGGATGCCAAAGCAGTAGTAGAGGTAGGACTTCTCTTTTTCTTCTGTTGTAGACCCTACCAGGTTTGATTTATCTCTTTTTTTTTTTTTTTTTTTTTTTTCCTGTAGAAAATCTAAAAGTAACTTTACAAAGTAATGTTAATATTGACATCAGACTTGAGCAAGACTACTTCTAACAGGAATTTCCAACAAGTATTTTATCTAACATTGTGTGGCTGTGACTTCTGCCATCTCCTTATAGCTCACAGTGAATCAGAATAATTTCCTGCAAACAGAGGAAGTGCTGCATTACCTTCCTACTCTGAGGAAAACCAAGAGGCATTTCCTAAATGTCCGTGATAGATCTCCACACTTTAAACATACAGGCAGTCATCAGTACAGACCTTTGTGCCTGTAGCATCTTGATGTGCAAAGGTGACTAGGAGATTTGTATAAAGCCAAAACAATGTACTAAACCTTTTTCTTTTCTTGACCTGAATGCTAGAGGTCCAGGTAAGGTGGTGTCAGAAATAACACCCAGATTGTAAACCAGTTTAATCTTATGGTTTTTGCACTTTACTTCTCTGAGGTACTACAATGTCTTTTTTGTGTCCTTGAGGGTAGGCATGTATCTTTTGAGCCAAAAGTTTCTATTTTGTAAATGTAACTGTGGGAAATGTCCTGTGTGCCAAAGGCTGGCATCCCCCCCCATTCAGGTGTAGTGCTGTTCTCCTTCCTTATGTGATGACTAGTCCATCCATTGAAAAACTGGAGTTTGATGTTACAACATTTCATATGAAACTAATAACTTCTTGGACTCCTTTCTGTAGTGCAGTCAGTTAGCCAAGAAGCTTAAAGCATAGTTGAAATGAAAGTCAAGTCACTAATTCAGAATATGCAGCTTCATACTGCATATGTTAAGGGTTAAAACCTGCTCTGCTGCCCTGTGACTGCCATAGTTATCATCAATGTTCAGAGGTCACTTGATGGTGATCACTTCAAAGAGCTGTTATGCCTCTTCTCTTCACAGTGGTGTGATGGTATTACTGAGGATGTTGCTGTCTAAGAGCCCCTGTCAGTCACACTGCAGCAGACTTACCTCCTGCACTCAGTACTGATGAAGGGTGCTCCAAGCTTTTCCTGACTCACATACTGCCAGCAGTCTGCAGGACTGAAGCTGCAGAGGCTGTTTGCTTTGGTACCAATAGATTAAGATTTCTACATTTATGTCTGTCAGTTTCATCCCATCAAACAAAACAGTGTCAGTAACCCCAAATGATGGAAACTGAGTGAGCTGCAGAGCAAGCAGGGTGAGCCCAGAGGTTTCTGAGCCTGACACAGTACTCTTCATTTTTGGGGGTGTTTCACCCCTACCAGTTTATGTTGCTGCATGTGAGCACAAAAGGTATAATTGGACGATGAATCAAATTCATGTTCTCATTCTTCCTACCTAAGATGCAAGCCTGTGTGAGTGTACAAAGCACTAGAATAATACAGATTTTCTATTGTTTTTTTTTTTTTTTTTGAGAAGTAGCATAGCCCAGTAATCAGAACTTCACCCAGCCACTCTGCAGTGTTAATTAAGCATAATTGAAGTTGGTTCAGAAACTTCCAGTTTATACATGGACAGCTAAAGTCACAGTAAGTTTGTTTTGTAGTGTTTTGTACTTGGTGTAGTTTATAAACCTGTATGTCAGCAGCCCCAAAGCTATAGGAAGCAGTTGTGTGATGTGTCTGGGACTGCCTCTAGGCACCGGGACAGTCCTGAGGGAGTTCATAGTGTACAGGACTGGCAGCAAGGGCTGCCTCCTGGGTGACAGAGCCGTTCCTAATGTACAATTTGGAAGGACAGAGCTATAGGCCACCTCTAGAGGAAATTGCACTAGACAGGACTTGGTGGTCTGCCTGTGTTAAAGATCCAGGCCCAAATCACCTCAGGAAGTAGCTTGTAAAGGGTGTGGCTCCAGCGTGCCTTTTTCTGGAGCTGGGTGACCACGGCCGTGTACAGCTGGCAGAGCAGGAACCAGAGCAGGCAGAGGTGCTTCTGTGCCAGGCGCTCAGTGCCAGCCCCAGGGTGAGCCTGTGCTCAGCTGGGAACCTCCCACTCCAAGGGCTATCCCAGTCCCTGCTGGTATTTAAACGTGTGCCCATGCAAATGGATATTAACCACTCTTTGGAGTATTCAGTGTGGAGTTAATACTGGGAATTGTAAGGGTTAATCCATTGACCTGTCATCTTTGTGTACGTTACTAAATTTATCTCTGCTTTTCTTGCTGACCTTTTGAATTCCCTCTTGAGACCACAGCTGCTGAATGCTTGAACACTGAGATGCTACAAGCAACACTTGTGTAAATGCAGACTGTGCTTACATCAGACATAAAGAATAAAGTGTGTTTGTAAATAACTTCCTAATTAAGCCATTCAAAGGGAGAATCTGAGAGCTGTTCAGAATGTAGAGTCCAGACCCTGATGTGCAGTGTCCTAAATCAGAGGCAAAAAATGTTGTGCATATTAATTCATAATTAATAGACTATAAATCATTAATATGTAATGTATTGAACACTTTTGGGAGCCTTAATTTAAAGTCACATTGATTTCCTTGCTAGGAAAATCTGCTTTCCTGTAGTTGGAGTCACCCAAGGGGAGGTTGTTACTGGCACATGGGCAATGCCAGGTGCTGTTGCTGAGGTAGCACCAGTGAATTTTCCAGGTGTGTTTGCTGCTCAGTTCCTGACCTGCCTGGGCAGCATCACTGGGGCCAGGTCCTAGCACATCCCACTGGGACTATGAGCCAAGCTGGGGGGCCAGTCTCTCCCTTTGAGGAAGGTGAATGACAGTGCTTATCATTGTAGAACTTTCAGAAAGTCTTCCATTAGGGTCCAGCCTTTTGGAGGAAACCACCCTGCTCCAGCCAGCAAAAATAACCCTTGTAGTTACAAAATGTGTTTAGTAAGGCAGTAACTGCAGAAGAAAGATCTACATTTCCTTGGGTTTTGGTCACTCTAAGATGTTCTGTAAGACCTGAGTCTTCTGTCTGACAGCCAGGTAAATTCACTTAATCCTATACTGGCAAAGGTGGCTGAGGATTTGCTGCTGTTTAAATTCAAAGTTTTGCCTACTGATTTTTTTTTTAAATGCTAAATTTTTTTGGGTAGACTTTTTTTACAGTATTCTGATTATTTGCCCACTGTTTTCAGATACCTTCCAGCACCTGTATTCCCAGCACATATGGAAGTATTTGTAACATATTAAAAAATATGCAAACTTTTATATTGGTTCAACTTTGAATTCTAGTCTATAGCTTCTCTGCAGTGTCTCTAGTACAAGTATTGTCACAGCATTTCACAGAAACATGGATTTGTGATGTGTCTTCATGTAGGAGACAGCTTCCCTATAATTTTTTCAAAGATTCTGATCTCCACTTTCAAAGCTAACACAGGTCACTGTAATCTTTGCACTTACCAGAAGTACACTCCAAAATTTATCATTGCATGTGTGACAAAGGTACTTTTTCTGTTTCTGGAAAATTACCTTCTAAAATTCAGTAGAAAGGAGATTTGATGAGGTGACTTCAAAGAAATCTGCAGCGGCAGTGAGACATACTGTAGGCTGAACTTGAAGAATATTACAGAAATTTAATAATTATTATGAGTTAGTCTTTTGGTTCTTTAAAAGGTAATATGTTACATGCCTGAAAGGTCTGAAATAAGATAATCTGGCTGTTACACACATAAAACCAGGATACTAAAATCTCTGAACACGTTAAAAGTAAGAAGAGGAGGTTGTAGGGGGATGAATGAGGGGGTTTATTACCAAGAACTGAGGAGGTCAGGTTATTTTTGTTTCAGGTGAGAAATTAGAGAAATTAAGTGACTGTGAGTGACCACATGGAAGGAGTAAGTTAATTTTCGCTGCTGTGGTGGCTGCTGCAGAGCTTATGGGGTTTCATGTTGTGATGAGTCCAAGGCCATTCTGATCTCCACTTTTACCTCTCTTTTTAATGTAAACAGCTTAGTAGCATCTGTTATATTCTGTAAACTCCACAAACACTTGCTGGCTTAGGTGTGGAAGCAGAATTGGCCCTGTGTGTCTGTGTGGCCCCGGGAGCTGTGGCAGAGCAGAGGGAGGGCTGTGACTGCTCCTGTTCCATGTGTGAGGCTTCCCACGCACGGGCTGCCACAGGCAGGGTGCCCTTTCCTCTTCTTTGTTAGAGAAGATGCTAAATAGAGATTTCCCACTCCAGCTGGCCCAGGCACTGTGCTGGAATTTGGAGCTGCTTCTCTCCTGTACCCTGCCCCAGCCCAAAGTATCTCAGCTCCCAGCTGTGGCTGTGCTTGTCCAGAGCAGTATTTCTCCTTCTGTCTCAGTGAGCCAGTTTACCACTCTTGCTCTGTTTTAGTCACCACTCAAGTGTTTTGGGTGGGTCTAGACCAAGGAAGAGTATTTATTCAGTCAGCTGGCCGTAGTAACAATCTGTATTAATCTCTGAGAATGACTTTAATATTTAAAGTTATGCACTGAAACTCCATACTGTAAGTCTTCCTCATGCAATACATCCACTTTAGGAAAGTATAAATAGGGCTTATTTTGACTGTTTGGGAGTAAAACCCTCTTTCTGAGACTGCTGATTCAGGAGTCTCTTAGAAAAGTACCTTGTACTTCCAAGACAAAAAAATCAAAAATTGTGTGCTCCTCAGTCCCAAGAACGGCAGTTCAGTAACAAGTTCAGTTTGTCAGGCTTTCGGAGAAAGTCACATTAATCACAAAATCCATTTGTTCAAGGTAAACCATAGCCTTGCCTTGTATCCAGGAAAAAAACCATTATTTTCATTATTAAAGCCTTGTTAGGGTCGGTGGTAGCTTGGTAAGCTGGTGAGGGATTAAGTGTATCGTATATGAAAATTTATAAAGGTAGCAGCAGAAGTGGTATTTCAGGATTCCAGACATTTTGGCCTACAAAAAGCTTTCAAGCTCTATCTGCAGGAAAAAAAAAAGTGATGTCCTCATCTTAAAACTCAGAATTAACCTTGTCCACCCACCCTGTGTGCTCCATGGGTTACAGCCAACCAGAATATTTCCTTTCTAGACTTCTGCCAAACAGCCCTTTAATAAGTCAGGACTGGAATTGCTGATTAAATGTTTTTTAAAAGGTAGTAACTGTTCATAAGAATTTACATGTCTGGCTCTGTCATTCACTTGCACTGTGCCTCTCTGCCACCTCTGACCATGTGATTTTATATTATCTGATAAAATAGGAACGACTTCATTCTTTTTAGCTCCCACTGTGTTGCTGATGCTGCAGTGAATCACATAATTTCCATTTGATCACGCTGTCTTGGCACAATGTGGTCTTTCATTCTGAACAAGCCAGTGGGGGCATGGTATCCCTTTATCCAGCGTGCTCGTGCCAGCAGAACGCAGAGGAGCACCCTGGCACTGCCACAGTGTGTGCCTGCAAAACGGGGACCTCTTCCTCTGAGACATCACTCGCTCTGTTTGGAACAAACATCTCCTGTTCAAAATAAAAGCTGATTAACATCTTTTCACATCTGAATAATTTAGTTCTTTACTCAAATATGAAGAAATATTTTAAGTTGAACTTGTTTCATCCCATGTATTGGACACTAACAAGGATCTTTGCAAACTCCAGCCAACAAATGATCCATTAGTAATTGTCATGAAAAAGATTAATAGTTAATTAGACAATTATCACTGATTTGAAAAGCTGATTCAAGTGAGGTAGTCAGGTGATGGATGGATGTAGAGAGTTAATTATCTCCTCCTTGGTACAGATGTACTTCCCTGGACAGAAACAGGTCACCTGTCAGGATGAGGCTCTTGCTCTCCTCGTGCATTCAGGATACACCACCAACCACCTGGCTGTCTTGTCAGGTGCAAATATTTGTAGGTGTGTATATATATTTTTTAATCGAAATAACATTGCAGAATATGCTTTGAATGCATCAGGAAAAGGGCATGAAACAATTGCACAGTCTTGTTGTTACAAACACAGCAATGGTTTTGTTTTTTTTTTTAATTCTGACTAATTCTTCTTTGAGAAATCAGTCAAGTTCTATTGCATTAAAAATACTGACATGGCATATAAAGCAAGTGTATGTAGTTGTGGGCGTACTCATTGTGCCTCCCTACTCCTAACCAAACCAGACTGTTAATTCCTGGGCAGTGATAACATGCAGGTGCCCACATACCCCTTTGGGCTATCAGGTGCAACCATTTAATTCACTGCCAAGTGCTGAGCTCCGGGAGGTCCTGCTCCATAGGGCTGGTAGTTTAAAACTGTAACAGCATCCCCTTCCTCCTGCAGTAAAGTGATACTAAACCATTTTTGTAAGAGAAAAACCACATTACTTTATTTCTGAGATGAACCAGCATGTTATGGAATAAATCAATAGCTTACAAGTTACAGATCATGTTTTCATTCCAGTTAGGAAAGCATGTAAAATCCTGGATTGGTTTTATAATCTCAAACAGTTTGCTGTAAATACCTTCATCTCATAAAAATTTTAATGTTTTTTACAAGCTCAAATGTTTCTAGGGAATGCTGGAAAAAGCATCCTTTGTAAAAGGAAAGTGTAAGAAAGATATGTTAAATTAAAATGCATACAACTTCAGGTCTAATAAGGAGGGCTTTATTAATGTAGGTAAATCGCAGCAACACATCTGAGGCACCTGCTAAATGTTCATTATAAATTACTCTCACAGACATTGTGATGAGTTTTATATTGTAGCCAGACTTATAAAAGCATGCAGATTACTTCCCTGAGGGACTGGATATATTTACTTAATAGTCTAGTTAATTGCAATTATTTATTTTCCAGTGATTGCAAATCGCCTCTGCGTTAAAGGTACATGTGGCTACTAGGAATTATTCAATTACCTCTCTTCTTAGTAGTCTAAGGCAAACCCGAGCTTGGATTCCCAGAGGCCACACAGCAGTGTATTAACTCAATCTGCTCCACAGCTTTCTGCTGGGGCCAAGCTCTGTAGCCGTGAGTCCTCTCAGCAGAGCAAGCTTGAGAAATGCTCATTACCCTGCAGCTGGTTTTTTGACATCCTTCATTCCATACTGATGGTGCCACACGTATTGGCAAGATTCATAGGAGGTTAATTAAATCCATCTTCAAAACAACGAGGGGCCAATGAGCCATATCCCCGTTGCAACAGTAAATTAAATGATCCAATTGTTTCTACTTCCATCATAGATAAGGGGAGAGATGAGTGAATGGATTGTTCTCTGGCTGCCTCCTCTGGGGCCCCAGAGGGTCTCGGAGCATGTGGTCATAAACCTGCTTTTAATTTGTGGCCGCAGGAAGGGCTGGCACTGCTGTCGGCAGGCAGAGGTCCCGACGGCGTCATCCTGTGAAGGAGGGCACGGTGCAAACGGGGCCTCGCGGCGGCCGCGCCGCGCGGCTCCTGCAGCCTCCGATGCAAATTAACACAAGCGCGGTGACAAAGCAGAACGGAAAAGATGATGCGTTCATCAAACTCGGCGCTGCCTGGTCCGTAATTAAAACGTACACAAATTAAATACAGTTAACTCGTGCTTTCTGGTAGGGCTGGGCGTCATTAAGCTAATGAATGCCGCGGTCTGTGAGGCGGCCCCGCGGTGCGGCCGGCGCAGGGCGCGCTCGCTGCGCGGCAGCTGTGCTCTGGGCTGGCACTGCCGGCGGGGACAGCGGGGACAGCAGCGCCGTCCCCAGCCCTCGCACCTGCCGGCCGTCACCTGCCGGCAGGCGGGGCCGGCCGGCACGGGCATCCTGCGCCGGGCGGCGGCTGCGGGCTGTGCGTGCCCGACCCCGGTGGGGCAGGGAGGGCACGGGGCCGGGAGGCTCCTGCGGGTGAGCTCCTGGCACAGGGACCTGCAGGGCACCTGGCACCTTTCCCTGGGCTGGCAGTTCCAGAGGCTGAGGCTTTGTGCACGTGGAAAAACGGGCTCAACAATGGCTCGCAGTTGGTCCAATCCTATTGCCAGGTGCAGGTAGCTGCTGCAGCCTGCCCAGGTGTGACAGTGCTTGTCTGTCTGCAGGAGGCTGGTTGGTGTCTGCTGGGTGACACTCTGAAGTGTGTTTGTCACTTTTTGACATGCCCGGGGTTTTGCCCCTGTACCATGGGGAGCATTGGAGTCACAACGTGGGAAGCAGTTCATCCCGTGGGGATGTGGGAGTCACAACGTGGGAAGCAGTTCATCCCGTGGGGATGTGGGAGTCACAACGTGGGAAGCAGTTCATCCCGTAGGGATGTGGGAGTCACAACGTAGGAAGCAGTTCATCCCGTGCTTACCTTCAAGCACTGGCAGCCAGCCCTCCTCAGGCAGGGCAAGGGGGCTCACGGGGCAGCAGGGGCTGGGGCTGGAAAATCACACATATGACCAACCAGTAATAATATCTGGACTTTAAAGTTACTCTTATCTAGGCTGGTGTAGTCTAAATAATTTAGTGGAGTATTGTAATGCATAATGTAAAAATCTGTGATAAGTACTTTAATAAAGCCACCTGTTAATTGTTTTTTTGCTTATATCTAGCATAGAAACTTAAGAGCTCAAATGAGGCAGGATATCACCTGGGAAAATGCTATAAAATCCCCCTTTTAAAGAATAATTTCATTTTAGAAGGAGTAGATGTACCTACAGAAAGTGCATTCTTTTTACATTTCAGTTTATTCCTGAATGTTACTGCAATACAAATTTTTCACATCTATGTATGAACCGTGCAGTAGTATTTAGATCTCCCACTGATGACCTAAAGCAAAGGGCAGGGGGAAAGAAAGATTTACACTCTGCATATTTGCAGTGTATTAAAAGTCTGTGAATACCTATTTTCATTGCCATAAATGGAAGCCTAAAGGGCGTTTTTCCCAAAAAATTACACTGTGCATTAAAGAATTATATTTTGCTTGCTTATCAGAAACAAAATTGGGTAGAAAGAATTTGGTAACTATCTGAAAATCAAGGAATGGGATCATATTTGCCTCTATCATCAGCAACACCTGTTGCGATGGCAAATTTTATTCTTGAGGAGGAGTCAAATACAGTGAGATTGATGAACTGAATGCACAAAATCTCTGGATGTGTGTGCAACTATGTTAAAACATCAAAAATTTCTTGATTTTACCTGAAAATAGTAAGTCTCAAAATTTGTAGAAAAGAGCACTAAGGAACCAAGATGGATATTTTGTTTAAAAAAAAACAACTTTATTTTTATTTAGATTTGATCAGTGGTAAATGTGGTCAGCTTCAGGGAGAATGGACAAAGGTGATGCCTAAAGTATGAAAAGCTCATTTATGGTGGGATATTGCATGGGCCAGGCAGCAAATGATGGTGGTGAGAGACACCAGTTGCTGTTGCATTAAATCATTTGGCTTGTAATGGAAATCTTGATCGAATCTGTTTCCATTGCAGTTAAAGCCACCTTATCCAAAGTGTGATTATCTGAACTGTGGTGGCAGACAGAGCCCCTCAGGCTCCGGGCTGGGGTTTGTGCCTGTCACAGTGGTGCAAACGCCCTGATCTGTCCTTCCCTGGGGCACAGGCGGCTCTCGGTGGGATCTCTGCTGTGAAGTTGGCAGCACAAAGGTGTTCAGAATATTGTTGGATTGTACCTTACAATGCAGGCATACACGTACATACATGTATTCCTCTTTGGCAGACAGATTTTCTATTTGTTTCTCTTCTTCCAGCTTCTGCAGCCCTCTCTGCACTAACACAGGCAAATGGACCTGGTCCGCCTTTCACTGTAAATTAGCATAGACGTCAGTATTAATTTTAAGAAAGTTCAGGAAACTCACCCTGAACTGCTTAGCACCATGGAATAAGCACTTGCAGCCTGTTACTTTTCTCTCTTTCATGGTTCTTGCTCTCACAGTTCTGTAGCAGAGACGTAAGAAACAGGACAGCAGTTTCTGTTCCTCAGCCCCTATGAGGAGAACTTACACTGTGGTAATTTCAAAAAAATTTATATTGGATGCTGGTCTCCACTGTATTTTATCATCTGCATTATTAAAGGAAACTTCGACTTTCTGATCTACATGATGTGCCCACAAATCTGCCTTTATTAATATTGATAATTCAGACAGCAATTTTACCTTTGTCAGAATAGGATTTCCCATAATGTGTCATTTTTTCCCGGTCCCAATTTGAATTTGACATTTCAAAGCAAAATATGCAAAGTGGCAATCTAGGAATCTCAAATCAGCTGTAATAATTGCTGTAACATTTAGGTTGCTCCTTCTCCAAGGAAATAAAGATAAAGCTTTCTGGCCCTTTATGTAGTCATGCAGCAATGGGTCACCTTTGCCTGGTACCACATGGCAAGAGAGGTTCTCCATGTCCTGCACTGCATGAAATACCTCTTCAATCTGCACCCTTACCAGGGAGATCAAACTTGTTTCTTCTCACACAGAGATCAAAAGAGTGGGAAGGGAGCAGGATGTTCTAGCAGTGACTGAGACATTACCTCCTGTGAAAATTTTATCATCCTATCTCCACCTTATTAAAATCTAATCCTGAATTATCTCATTACTGCTTACAGAGAAGTGTGTTAGGATGTAATTTACAGCTCTTTCAAGCTTTCAGAAGGGTCATTAATGTGCAATATTTTAATATGTAAAGCTGTTAAGGGGTTAAAACCAATTGTATGAAAAGAGATTATAGGATCTTTATCACATGTTGTTTATCTGATCAACAGTTAACAATTTAAGACAGTATTATCCTAGTAAAAAGAAGATTTGTTTCAGATACTGACATAAACATCCCCTCATAATAGTGGCTTTTCATTTACTGCGTTGCAATGTACCATAAGCTTAAAGGCACAACAGCTTCTTTGTGTGTCTCAATAATGCCTGTCCAGAGTGATGTCAGTCAATTTTTGACCTATACAGTCTGATGTTATTCTCAACGATCATGGAATAGATTTTTTTTTTAATGAGTTAAGAGTATGCCAATAAAATCCTTGAAATTTATCATATTTCTTCATGGCATCTTCCTCTGGAAGAACAAGGTATATTACCACATAGACCTTTCTGTGAAGTCGTGTTTCCTCTGGCTTCTGCTGTTTTTTGTTGATTTCTTTGCAGCTGACTTTCCACACTTTCATGTAACTTGCCCTTTCAGTGGGACAAATAAACACTAACAATTAAATAGCACTTTCTAGTAGAGGTAGGAGAAGAAACAGTATATATGGAGCAGCCTCCTGGTGGGAGCAGATTCTGAGTTCAGCCTGTGTGGTGGAACTTCTGCGGTCCCATGTAAAAAGTGTTTGACAAGTCAGCTTCCTTGTGCTCCGTGGAAACTGCTGCTGCAAGGTGGGGAGGAAAGCTGTGGAGTGGGCCAGGGTCATTTAGGGTGCACAGAATGCCTCGGGGGGATTCCCCCTCCTGGCACAGCTGTGGGGGTACTCCCCATCCCCAGCAAGGCAGTGGGAAGAGGCAGCACCCTGACCCAGTGTCACAGACAGATATGCCCAGCCTCTGCTGCTTTCCTGTCATAAAGGGAGGGAAGCAGCTTCCTGGGGGAAAGCATCTTCCTGAGCTCCTAGTGAAGCACATCTGCTCGGCCCTTGCCAGGCAGGAGCACAGTTCTGCCACGTGGTTCAGTGCAGGGGGCTGTTGAGCAGCTGTAGATGATTCCCATCACCTCCTGTCCAGCTCTGAGCACAGCAGACAGCTCTCTGACAGGGGAAGGCTGCTGGTTTGCTCGTCAGCCTGAAGAAGTCTGGGCTGGATTAGGGTGCACTGCTGCTTGTTGCATCTAGCTCTGGTCCTCACGGTGTTCTGGCAAGCCTGCTGCGTGGCACTCAGATCCCCTTGCTGCCTTAGAGACAGGAAAGAAGTGCATCTACTGTAAAACTTGTCATGGAGATCACGTTGTGCTTCTAAAATGCTACTTCTAGATTATTTTTATTCATATAACCCTAATGGTCCCCTGAAAATTAAACCAGATGTAGTTTTTTGTTTGCTTTCAGCTGAATGCAGTGTAACTATAGTACTGCCATTAAGCTTGCAGAACACAAACATAAGCTGAATTGAGTTGGACTTTAGTGTGGATCCTGTGTTTCCCCATCAGTGTCATTTGGGGCTTTTTTAGTCATGGAGTCTCTGCAGTGCAGCCCCTGAGCTGCTCTTGGAGAAGCATCTCCAGACTTCAGCTGCACTGCTGTCTGTGTCTTCCCTTCAGTGGGAGCCAAGGGAGTGTCACAGGAGGCAGCACTGTGCCATCCCGTCATCACCTGCTTCAGAGCAGAGTCAAGTGTGTGCTAAATGCTTGAGTGACAACAGCTGAACTTCAGCAAGCCCAAGGTCCAGAGTATGCAAGAGATTTAAATTAAGATTGCCGAAGTGGGATGGAAATTTGTTTTTCTTCTGTCTGCTGGGTATTTTACATTATGTAAAATGAATACTAGATGATAATTGCCAGTGTGGTATCTTGTATTGATTTAATTCAATAAGCAACTTCACCTCCACCTTTTGCATGCACTTGCCTTAAAATATATGCATTATGAAGGCAGTGATTCAAAGTCTTTAGGAAATCAATACCCAGACAGGATTCTGTTCTTCAAATATTGACAACAGAATAACTCTAAGAAACAATGAGAAACAATAAAAGCAGGGTTAGACAAAATGAAGGCTGCAATTCTTCTGTTGTTAGGCTGTGCAGAGGGCTCGAACTGCTGCCTGATGCTGCATATTATACCTGGTTCAGCAAACAGCTGACGCTGGCCCTTTGCTGTCAGAATTTCTGGTGAAACCTCTGACCACTGAAATAAAAGCCAGTTTCTGCCCATGATTCCTATACAGATGGCTGTTTCACCTGATGTTTTGCCAATAACTCACACAGATTTCCTTTAGCCAATGTGTGTGCACTGGGGAGCTACAGAAGGGTATATATAGACTGTTGGCATTAACATTGTTCCCACTTTTGGTAATCCCTCTAGAACTAAATGGAATTTGCACTGAAGCTGGTGAATTACAGATCTTTAACTGATCTTATCTGTGTACTAGTTCATAGTGGGTTTTGTAGTGGTACTTTTAAAATCCTGTAATATGGGCAGTTCAGTTTCCTGCACACTGAGTGTAGTTCTCAGAAGTTAAAGTATGTCCTTGATGGAGTAAAATGTGCCAAGTTAGTGCAAACTGCACTGGTTGCTCAGTTGATAGCAGTACTGAAATCACATTGCTGTAGATAGTTCAGCACTGCAACTACAAGTAATACTACATTACTAGCACTCATGCAAAAGTCTCCGATGACAGTCCAAAAATCCAGATGAATATAAATTCTCTTTCCCTTAGATGTGGAAGGCTTATGAAGGGTAGCTGTTTACAGTATTACCCGACTTGTAGATGTCATAGAAAGAGTCAGCAAGACTTATTTTTCGTTTCTATCCTTTATTTTTGCAGTTTTAACAAGTGCTGAATTTCACAAGGATGTCCGTATTGTAGCCATAAAAGGTTCAAGAGCTCTGATCATATCTGGAAGTAAAAAAATCATTAGGCTTTTCCCTGAATGTACTGGAAATTTCCTAAACTTGACACATTTATGTATAATTTAAAAATGAAGGAAAGCTTTGAGCCACCAGTGCCTGAGTGATGTTTCCTGACAGATCAGTCAGGAGAAGGAATTTAAAGAGTAGGAATGGCCATTTGTAATTGCCCATTTGCAAACAACAGGTTTAAAAGTTGGTTTGGAACAAATTGGTGTACCTGGGACATTACAGAATTTTAGAAGAAGAATAAATTTGTTCCTGTAGTTAAGTGCCCCCCTGCACTTAAGACACTGAGCAAGGTTCTCAATAGCTGAAGGCTCATTAGCTTGATATTCATTTCAGGCAACCTAATGCAAGAGTTGGTAATGAAAAGAAAATTGAGAGAGAAAATGCAGTCACAAAACATGCTTGAACAAGGCAGTTTATCCTGAGATTAACAACTTGGATGAAAGTGCTGGAGTGAAATCAAGTGATCCTGTGGAAAGATGAGTTTGTTGAAAACATCAGTGTTCAACTTTGCATTTGTCTGTGTTGCACATGCAGGAGCACCAAGGGGTCAGTGGCAGAGCGGTGGGAGGCACCAAAGGCAAACAGCTGCAAACAGCTGAACCCCAGCTCCCACAGCAATGCCATGGCATAATCATTCAGGCATCTTTAGGTAAATTTGTTGTAATTGCATATTTGACTTTACTTGTGGCTGCTGAGCCTGTGTATTGAAATCCACTGCACACCTCCACTCCATGTATTGCAGAGTCACAGTTTGGTGTGAGAGGAGAGCGAGACCCTCTATCCTCTTGCCCAGACACTGGGTCAGATCTGAGTGCCAAGGAGTCATTTTCGGAACTTGTAGGGCCAGCTTTGCTGAGCTGGACTTTCTTAGAGGTCTACTGCAGTTTCATACTTTGCTATGCTCATAGCAGTGTCCTCCTTCCTTTTGGGTCTAAGTGATGTTTAGAAGCTGCCAACAGACAATTTAACATGAAAAATCATACGTGGGATATTAGCCACAAGAGTGATCAAAAAGTAGTTCTGTTCCTGGAGTGGCTGCCAGAGGGACTGGTGAGTGTCCTGTGTGTAACCAAGAGGCCATGCCTTTCTGAAGGTTTGTTTTAGTCAAAGAGGTGCCATTTGCTTCAGTTGAGGATGAAATCGGTGCCACGTGAGATCTGGTATGTATGATCAGAGTAGACAAATGCACAGTCACTTCTGGATGGAGTTTCAACCTGTAATTTCTTAAGCTTCCTAAGCAGGCTTAGATACCTTCAGTCTCAGCTTTGTTTGTCATTAAAATAATTCCTACTGATTGTGATGCTGGTGGAAAAACATTCCACTTCTTTATTCCTTTACTGTGTGAGTCTCATTGATGCTAATAACTATCAAATTAAATCTGCACCTGACCACAAGCAGCTGATGGAACATTCCTTTTAGCCATCCACTGTATCCCTGATAGAGACAATCAATAGGTAAAATCTATGCAAATGAGCGGAGTTCAAGTGAGGGCTACCCTAAACAGGACTTAAGCTATGCACCCGCCTTTGTGCCAAATTTTTCAGGGTTTTTTCTCCTGTAATGAATACATGTATTTTGTGCATTGGAGCATGGCACAGGGCCTTTTGGATGGCAGGCTCTTCAAGAGAGAGGAAGAGAGTTTTAATCACAAAAGCAGAAACTTCAGTCAGAGGAATGATTCCACACTTTGTTTCATTTCTAAATGCTGCGTTTTGGCTTTTGTGAAATGCAACTCAAGTCCAATTCAGGACAGCGCTTCTAGGATTCTTTCCATGGGGCTTTTTGAGTCTGAAATAGTGCACATGAAAAGAACAGGAGATTGAACATAATTTGTTCCAACAGCTAGTCTAAGATTTTTTCCAATCAAGATTCTTTCAGCATATTCCTCTTTGTTGAGCTGTAAGCAGCTTTTAAAATAATGGCATTAGCCTATATTTCAGGGCTTTGCTGGGTGTTTCCAGCTCTGGTGATTAGTTACAAGAAATAGAAATGCCTGTATTGTAACCTTTTAATGGCTGTGGGAGACTTGTAAACTAAGTTGCGATTTAAGCAATTTGTAGATTTCAAAATGAGCTGTAGAGTTCATTGAGAAAGAAAAATGCATCATTGAAATTCACGGTGCCACTTTGGTTTTCTTAGCTGAGATTTATCAGTGAAAGCCATATTGCTTTCCCTTTGCCTTTATTTTAAAGCTCTTCAATACATTGTTTTTAAGGTCCATTTCTTTTACAAGCTTTTCCTTTCAGCTTGCTCAGGGTATTGGGCCCTATGAACATCTGTTTGTGCCTAAAATCAGCCACGACTTGGACTGTACCCTGCCTCCCTCCTCCCCTTTGTTTCCAGAGGCTATTGTTTCCGATTTCATGCTATCAGAGGGGCTGCATGTTTTCCTGTGTGAAGTTGTCAGAGAGATAAAAGCACAGGAGCAGGGTCACATTTCGAGGGATGGGCATGAAAAATTGGTAAAATGTATCTTGAGGGCCACCCACAAGATTTGCCTGAAGAAATTCAGAAGTAGAGAGTAGAATTGTAATTTTGTGCAAATTCCAGGGTGGAATAAGCAGTAATGAAGTACGTGTTTAACTGGCAGAAATCTCTTAGTCAGATTTACATTTGGTTGACTTATTCCTGTTAGGTAGCTTGAGAGCCTCTAGTTGGACTTAGTTACAAAGTACCATCATCTTCATTGCAGTGCCTGCCCACATCCCCTCAGCATGACAGTGAGAGGTCAGAAGATTTTAAGCCGTGTGTTACACCTTTCAGCCATTAGAGTGCACTGGGGAAATGAGAGGCAGTACTGGAGGTTCTGCCTGTCCAAAATTTTCAGTACAGAATCAGAGAATCATTAGTTTGTATGATACAGGAGCTGCAAGGAGTACAGTAAGGATGATGATGATGAAAGACAAATTGTGCATCTTAATTAACTTAATGAAACCCATCTTCCAGTAAGGAAGCAGGCTACTATCCTTGTAGCTGTGGCTGTGGTTTACAATGCTGCAAACCATGGTCAGCCAAAACACACTCTTTTGTGTGCCATGAGTTCGAGAAGTGGCACCCTGCTTTGGAAAAACGCAGAGTGCTTCATGTGGTGGCAGGAGGACAGAAGAGCCACAGTCACACACAGCTGAGCCCTTCCCCACCTGCAGTAGCCCAGCAGGAAGAGCTTGCAGGTGTCTTACAGGTGCTCCTCTGAGAGCACAAAACAGCCAGGAAGGAGTTGTGCCTGTCCCTAGCTTAGTGTTAGTAGAACTGAAGCAGTGCCTTGCTCGTTTGTTTGGTTTATGATTTCAACTCCTCACTTACCTCCTCTGTCAGGTATGAATTGAAGAAAATGGTTTAACAGTACTGGTTTAGGTCAGGGATTCACTAAGATAGTTACTTTTGTTTTAGAAGCTTGTAATGAGGATTTTGTTAAAGCACATGATGAGAAAACAAATGAAATATGTAAGTTGTATTTTTTCCAAGGCAAGTGATAGATAAGGGATGCCAAGCAAGGTGTTATCTTGCTGCCATATGGCCTCTAAATTATTAAATGATAAATGCGATAGAAATCAGCCCAATACTGGAATTTTAAGATTTATTTTTTCTATCATTTTTTCCAAAGAGAAGTTAATTATTTTTCTTAAATGCATAAATTATTTACAATTTAATATGACAAACTAAATATACATTCTGAGTTTTGCTGAATTTAGCAGCCTTTTTGGCTATGGAAATTCAGCAGGGGAACACTAATATGCAGACTTTTTTCCATTTTGCTAATATAGTAGAAAAAATTACTAAATATGCTTTGATTATTGCTGAATTTATATCCGTTATGGTAGTACTTTTGGATATTAATTTGTTCATAAATAGATATAGAAGAAAGCAGCAGCACTGCAAAGTGTGTAACAGTTGTGTAGGTGAGTTTAAGGAAGACCACTCAGTGAGTATTTTTCACTTACTAGCACTTGTATTTTAGCTGGCGGTGACTGTGGTCAGGGCTCTGGGTCCCACGGCAGGAATGGCTGTGGAGGTGACATCCCCTGCTGCACGTGTCTGCTGGCACAGAGGCACCCGTCCCCGAGTGCTGGGCAGGGTCCTGGCAGGTTCCTGTGGCCAGGGCTCCCCCGAGGGTCCTGCCAGCCCCCAGCCCCACGTGCCCTGCCTGTGTGCTCTGTTCCAGGCAGGCAGCAGAGCACACACATCCTCAGACCAGGGGTGAGGAGACATCTGGGCCCGAAGTCTCACCAGCACAGTTCCAGTTTTGAGGGGAAAAGGATAATCTGTTCCTTTCTCAGCATGCTGACCACCATGTTTTAATGTCTTTCACCGCTTCAAGTACTACTTGAAGAACTTAATCACTGCTGTTAGCATCCATTGCTGGTCTTAATGGGTATAAATTCTTTTTAAAATCACAACTTTCTTATACCAGCAGTTTTCTTTGGCATACTTGTCTAATTTTGGATGGGTTAAAGAATTTACTTTGTTTAGCTTTGTCTCAAAAGGGAAAAGAAGAAAGGCTAGAGTAAAAATTAATAGCACATCTTAAAATCTGTTACAACATCTCCCTTTTTTCTGAGTAAAAGTGAGTTAAAAAGGCCTCTCTAGAGGAAATAAAGAAGTTATTACAACTTCTACTATTTTGTAGAGTATGAAAAAGCTTTCTGTATGTTAAACAGTCTTGTGGACATCTGGCATGATTGGTTTTAATCTGCTGACTAAAAAGTCAGGATTAAATCTTGCTTTACACCTCTTTGTATTGCGGTCAGTAAAGTGACAGAGCTGCCCTGAAACAATGGCACTACTTATTCCACCCAATATGCCATGTGGTAGATCACCCCCTTTTTCAGCACCACTTCTCTGCAAAGACAATGAAGCATCTGGTGGGGTTTTCCTGTGTCCAGGATATTTTTTGTCAGTAATTTCACTCAGCCGCTCTGCTTAGCTCTCCCTCGGTGCTACTTTTTGAGATGGGGTTTGCCAAATCCAGTGGCAAGAGGTCAGCAGGCCAAAGTGATGAATTTTTATGTGCCTGTTCCTTGTGTTTCTGCTCAGTCATGATTCTTTGCGCGCTGCGCTGCCTCTGAAAGGGAGCCACAGTGAGCAATTTGTCCTGCCAGGATGGGGAGAATGGGGAGGCAGATGAGTTAAAGTAGCATGTATGACTGTGGACAGAGCTGCGCACAAATGTTTTCTGATGGCAGAACAGAATCCTCCTGTCACTATTCAGCGCCAGAGGGGCTTGGGAGATTTGTAGCCTGTTGGCTTTCGATCAAGTGACAAATGAATTTAACTGCACTTAAAGATACAGCAGAAAGAATAGCACTTCACAAGCCAACCCCAGCTGTGAGCTCTAAAATGATGCTGCATTAACTCTTCTGTACTCACGTGTCTCACATATTTGAATCTTGGTTTGCGTAACAAAAAGAATTTCCTTTCTGTTTCAGAAACTCTGTAGAATATACTTTCTGGTTGTTTGGCCCAGTCAGGTCCCATCCCCTCTGGCGGGGGGGGCTTTGTTGGTCTTTGTTACAAGCAGGAGGACTCTGGTTGTCTCATTTCTTGCAGAACTTTCTGTCCTCACTCAGTGGGTGCCCTCAGTGATGTGGTCGAATGAGCCAGGGATCAGCATTCCCTGCAGGGTTAAATCCCTGGGAATCCCCAGCCAGTGCTGTGAAGTTGCTGTTCCTCCAATCTCTGATCAGCTGTGCCCCTAGCTGGCCAAGGGCTGTTGGTCCCGAGTCTTGAACCTGTCAGTGGAGACCATGTCCTGAGGTCCTGAGTATTGCTGTACTGCACAACACTTGGCTCTCACACCATCACAGACCAAGCCAGAAGGAGCTCAGGGGTGCATTACCAGGGTGGTGAATAGAGGCAGCACATAGAACATGCCACCCTGTTTCCTCTCTCCACACTGACTGTTCTACCCCACAGCTGTTTTTATGTGATGCCAGTCTTCTTTGGGAGTGTACACATGCTGATCTGTCAGTCCAATTTAGTTTTCATCAAGGAGAATATAGCAGATGTTGGGTACTCCCCTTGCGCATTATTTTACAAAAATATCCTTCATTCATTTCATCCAAAAATATTTATTTTAATGTGTGAATGTGGGCTCCTGGAAATGGGTGAACTCCATGATGTCCTGGGCTTGTTGAAGAAGCACTAGCCTGCTGGTGGGCAATGTGCTGGGGACAGCCCAGCATTTGGCTGTGGCCAGGGCACTGCAGCAGCCAGACACCTGCACGACCACAGAGCTGGGAGAGGGACAGTTTAGCAATCCCCCATCATGGCTTTCAGAGCTCTCTGAACATAACTAGCTATAAAGGATTATCTGAACTAATGGGCTGCTGACCTCATATTCCATTTCAAAAGTGAGTAAAGCAGCAAATGATGGTGAACCAGACAGGGAGTATGACAATGAGAAATTAATGAGATGTGGCAGAATAAAAAGGAGTTGAGTCAAAGAGGCTGGACAAACAAAACAACAGGGGGAAAATACAGTAAAGAAATGGTTCACATGCTGTATCAGGAAGACATCACCTGGTCAGCAAAGTTTTAGTCTCACCATAACACCATGCAGCATGTTTCAGTTATCAACACAGTGAATTTTGCATTCCCAACTTGTTCAGGACTGGAAACCAGATGCAGTGACCTCAAGATTACTTTCCTGTCACATTTGTTTCCTTAAATAGTAAAGTTAACTTGGAGTGGGTTTTTTTTCCCCATAGATAGAAAACAGTGGAAGAACATGGACATCTCTTCCACTTTGCTGTACATGCTCATGACCACTGTATGAGCTGGAGGGCATTCATCCATTCTGGGGGACACATGTCCATCCTGGAGGGACTTGTCCATCCCACCGTTGTGCTTAGGCTTAGCAAGACTCCAAGCTTGAGCTGCTGGCAGCCTACAACACACTTGTGCCTCATGCAAGTCACTTATATGTTCCACATCTCAAATCCCATCTTTGTTAAGGGACTAAGGATTTTTTTGCTGGTTTGCGTAATAGGAAGAAGAAAAAAGTTTTTTATTTCTTTATTATTTCTGATTTTGTGATTAAAAGTATTCAGTGCCTGCCTCAGGATATCTAGATTTTAGGTACATACAGAATTTGATTTCAGAATTGCCCAATACTACATGTCTTGAAAGTCAGCTCCTAATTATACCTGCTGCTGAGAGTCTACTATGTGGGAGCCAAAGGGTCACACTCTCCAAAGGTTAAGCCTTGAACTTGAGCTGTGTCACACCACTGATATTGTAAAAAACTCCCCATTATTTTAAAGGGCAAACTCCTGAATTTACTCCATTTGGCAGTGCTGGTTGGGAGTGTTTCTGGGCTTGCTGCTGTTCTGAGGTCAGGTGGGAGCCTGGAGCACTCCCATGGGCTGGCCATGCCCATGCTGCGCTGTGTCGGGACGTGTGCTCCCTGCAAGGCTTGAGAGTGGAGCTGACAGGCTCCAGGCACTGCAGAACCCAGTGCTGGAAGTCAAGAAGCACCAAATAATTTTCTTAGCAGTTGGCTTACATTTTTGCTACTTGGTGTTACTGCTCCCATGTTTCATTTCTTGTGGCTGTAAGAAACCATGAAGTTTGGAGGCAGCAGAAACACAAACACCATTAGTGCGCACACAGGCAAATGTTACCCCTCAAAGCAAAGGCAATTGCAAGGTACACAGGAGCAGATGGGGTTCACAGCCTGTTTAGCTTTTAGAATGAAAAGAAATAGAGGTTCCTATTCTGCAAGTTAAGTAAAAGCAAGTTTAGCTATAAGGAGAGAAGCTGCCTCTTATTCCATTCCCCCTGAATTCAAGAGAGCAGGGGATTTTATGTTTCTCTGCAGAAACAGATTTACATCACGGATTCTGTGTGCTTCATCAAAGTCTTTGCTGAACAATACACCCAGTCCTCTGCTTGGTCAGCTGGAGTGGAAGAGTGTAAGTGCTCTGAAGGTTTCCAACAAGGAATTTCTCAAGCTGGCATTACTGCATGGCCAAAGCAGAAAAAATAATAGAAGATAAGTAACAGAACATCTGAGTAGATCTGAAGAGGATCACACCTTATGGAACAAGACATACATATTGCATTTATGCAGAGAATTTCCTTAGGAGCAGTTGGATTGTCCCAATTTCTATAATTAAGAAAAAGCAAATATTTCTCTTAGAATACTCCCTCAGGACTACTTGACATCAAGTAGTAATACAAAATTATTTAGAAGGATGGACAGGAGGAGGGAAGGGATTTTTCTGGCAGATTGCTTCCAAGTTTCAGATCTTGTTGTGCTGTGGGTTTATCTGGATCTGATCAAAGTCCTGGATGCCGATTATTGATATCTGATGTCAGCAAGTGAATTTAAACTGAGGCCTTAAAAAGTGAGCAGGAGAGCCCTTTACCTTTATCCACAGAGACCCTGCACAGTTCCATGTCCTGATTCACACAGGTGCCAGACAGCTCCAGGTAAATTGTTTGTGAATAACCATGTAGATACTTTGCTGGACTCAGGCTTGAGATCATAGTCAGGAAGATGAAATAGGAGAATGCAAAAAAGATGTGCAACCTGACCAGAGAGACAGAGAGAGAAAATAAGAAGGTAATCAGCATTCAGGGGAATATGGAAAAGGAGTTTTAGCCTGATCTGTAACCTTGGAGAATCTGAGAGGCAGAGACCTTTTGGAATTAATTCAGATTCTTTTCTGAAGAAGAGAATTTAAAAGAGAGCCCTAATTGCCACCAGCTGTTGGCACAGAGCAAAGCTGCTGAAGCAGAGGCCGCAGTCAGGGACCTCGGGGCTCTCTCCAGACCTGGAGAAGGGCAGGCTGTGCCACTGACACATGGCACTGAGCTGGCCACTCTGGCACTGGGCCAGCTGTTCCAGCTGTGAGCCGGCCACTCCAGTGCCCATCCCTGCCCGGGCCAGGGTCTGCAGCAGCATGCTGTGGTAAGCCTGGCCTCCTGCCTGCTGAGCAAACACGCACAGGAGCCACAGCCAGTGCTGTGGGATGACTCTGTAGGAGCCGGGTGGTGCTTTGGGCAGTGCCAGGGCAGGGAAGCCACCCTGGCTGCAGGCGGGTGCGCAGGTACAACTGTGCTGCCCGACAGCAGCCCTGCTGCCTCCTGGACGCTCAGGTCACTCAGCACAGTGCCTGAAAAGTAAACAGGAAGGGTTTGGCATTGCTTGGTGGAATGCTGTGGTAACCTTGTCATGAATTATATCTGTTTCTGGACAAGAAAATGCATTTTACAATTAACCTAGTGCTGCTGTGAAATTGAGACCAAAGGAAGGCAAGTTGTTTCCAGCAGGGATCATCTGTTTTAGGGAGGCAGGAGATCTCTGGGACAATGGGAGCATGAGGATAGTATTTTGGTGCCGATTTTTTGGTCTCAGACACCACCCGAAGAAGCATTTTAAAATATCCCAGAATATCCCTGTGCCACAGTTCTGTAGGGGGCTGCGTGGAGCGGACCGGAGCTCCCACAGGTCCCAGGCAGCTCCCGGGCCAGGCGCTCACAGGGGTAGGATTGGTGCTTCTTTAACCTGCCCTGAGGTTAAATCAGTCCCGACACGGTGCAGGCAGCAGGGTCCTGTCAGTGGCAGTGATGTGCCCTCGGAAGAGGGGCTGTGCACAGGGCACATGAGCAGTGCCACCAGACAGGGGCAGGGCAGGGGTTTCTGCTGCCACCCGGCTCCACCGCCCTGCCTCCGCTGGATGTGAGCTGACTCCTCTGGGAACATCCAAAGAGAAAGTAATCGTATTGGTATTTACATGGATTCTCATTAATACTTGTTTGTGTTTGTTCTTTATTCAGCTAACACTTACGTCACTGCTGAGTTCAGTTCCTGCTGCTGGAAAGTGTAGTAGCTGTTCTGGGATATTATTGCTATTTGCACACAGTTAAAGTTAACACAAGGTAATATATAGTCTAAAGAATATTTTTTTCAATAGAAGTGTATGTCATCTCAGACAGGGTTTGGTTGCTGTACCCTGGAGATTGAGCCCTGGGATGCCCTTGATTTTTGCAGCAGCTGTGAAGCCAAAAACCTCTGTGGCTGTGAAAAATTGGCTATAATAAGCCTCCATTTCAATGGGAAGGTGCAGTTTAAAAAGCACGGTGTTATCTGTCCTGTAGCTAAATGCACAACTCTCAATGACTCAGAAAGTTACGTGTAACTTTGTTTTTCTCACTTGCAAATTTTAATTCTCTGATGTCATTTGATTTGGGGAATTCGCTGTTGTTGTATTCTCAATATCCAGGAAATCATGTAATCTTCTCAAAGGTAAGGAGGAGCCCAAACAAGACAGATGCTTCTGTTATTCCCAAAGTAGCAAATTTTTTACCTCACTGATTATTTCAAATACAATTTGCATCCAGATTATAATAATTTTTTTTAATATTATCCTAGTTTAATAAGTGTCAGATTGATTTTGGGTCTTGAGCAGCATTTCAGAAGTATTCACTTTCATAATTAGATGATACATGTATGTCTGTCTTTTCTGTCATTCCAGAATCCACAGAGTATTTCACTGGAAAAAAGTCAAGTATCTTAAAATGTAGTTGATTTGGTTGCTCATGTGCTCAAGACCTTATTTCACTTAGCTTCTGTCAGGAATCTTCAGACTCTGCACTTCGTTCCTAGCACTCACAGCCATGAGGACATCTGTGTCAATTTGTGCAGCTTGCTGCAAATTCCAGTGGCAGCTATTGCTGAACTTTTTAAATTGTAAAGGAACAATGTATATATTCTATTTTCTCTTCTGTTTTTTAGAAGAATTCAAAGTAATAATAAGTCCTAAGTAGAGTATTCAAATAATAGAGAACAATAATGCACATCTTTAACATGAGTGGACAGATGCAGTAGGACAGGCTGTCTGTAGGTATTTAAATACCCCCTTTTGGAGGGTTTCCCTCCCACCACCTAAAAATTATTGAGGGACTTACAAGCGTGTAATAGCTCACACATCAGGAGGTGGACTCAGAGTCTATAGGATGTTCAGAAAGCAGGAGTGTGGAATCAGTGAAAAATCCGCAGCTATTTCCAGCCAAGCAGGAAGCAGCAGTGCAGTCCACAGCTGCTCACAGTGTTCCCATATAAACACGATATAAAGTGTATTTTATAGACTGTTGTGTGTTTTATGAATATAACAATTGTTTTAATGCCTGTATCCCTATTTACTCTAAGTATGAAGAAATGCAGTCTTAAACACTTTGATTTGTGGTGTATATGAGGTGTATATGTGGTGTATATGAGGGAGCAGAAGGTGTGTCATGCTGTAAATCAACAGCATAATTCTGAGAATTGCCGAGTCTAGAAGAAGTTCCAGATTTGTCTCTTGTAGATATAAAAAAAACATTTCCTCCTAGCTTTGTGTAGCAGGATGTTGTTATTACATTCTAAGGCCGTTGTCAGGAAAGTTGTTACTATGTTTTGCAGTTCAGTACACATAAGTTATCACAAAGGGCTATTTCAGAAGTTCTACAAAGCATCTACCTGTGTATAGTATGGGAAAACAGGAATGAGATATGGCTGTGTTTGCTAGGGAAAGGCTGGCTACCGAGCTCTATCTCAACTCTGAATAGAGCCCTCCTGCAAGCTTTTTAACCAAATCTTGTTTCCAAAGAAAAAAAATATGTTTTGTTTTATTTTTTTTAAAAAAGAAGTTGTGTAGAGTTATGATATCTGATTTCACCTCTACTGCCCTTGTAAAAATATACCTTTGAGGGAATACCCAGCAAGGAACAGTGAATTTTCATAGCATTTTGATTTTTTTTTTTTGCTAGCAACAAAAAATCCCTTCTTAAGCAGGCTTGCCTAAAAAGGCACATGGTCCTGAAAGTTTTCTGCTTGGGTGACTACGACTGTGCAGAAATTGAAAGGAGGAGGAAAAAAGGAGTGCCTCCAGCTTGTATAAGAAATGAACCTTTGCCCAATCACTTTTGTCTGTGAATAAGGTAACTTTTTGTGTGTGTGAAATTTGAAAGCAATAAGGTATGTGGGTCCTTTCTCTGTATTGGTTCTCAAGAGTCGATCGCAGGGTTTTTCTTTTGGAGCCAGCCTGACGTTGTGAGATAAAGCAGCTCAGGGAAAAAAATGTTCTCAAGCAGATGCCTTTAAGAGACAGAAATCATGAATTTGTTGAATTGCAACCACTCTGGGGGTGGCTACAATGACTTTTTGACAGTGACAGTAACTCTGCCGTGTCTTTTCGAGCCCTTCTTTGGCCCATTCAGTCTGGAAAGCTGCTTAAGCGCACTTAAGCGCATTAGCATTTGGATGCTCGGGGACCGTATTGACCCTCATTTGGAAAGTTTAAATGAGTGAAAGATGGAGCGATTTGTTAGAGCTTTAGAAACCAGCTTTAGAGAGCTGCGGGGTTTTCCGCTCTGGTTTGTTCGGGTGCTTGTTCTAATCTGGTGTGCTGTTTGAAGGGACCAGACTGATTTGTGACACATGAGCCCAAAGCCTCTTTTTTTGGGCTTGACCCGATTATCTGATCTGTGCTCTGAATTTCAATCACCCGCGTGGAGGGAGCGAGGTTGGGAATGGCTCGCTGCTGGATTACCTCACTAGCTCCTTCGGACACAGATGGCAAAACGGCCGCTGCAGGTCCGAGCAGACAAAGGGGCCATCCGCCTGCCTTGGGTGCGAGGGAACAGGTAGGAGGTCTGTGCTAGAAGGCAAAAGCTCCTGGAGGTGCAGCATGCCACTCCTCCTGCCAGGCAGGGTGGCATTTCACCAGCATGTTACCACTCTTCTCCCAAGCCTTCAAAAAACCACCTGAACATCCCGCAGAGCAGATGAAGTACTCGCAGAGCAGCCCGTGCCTGTGCCTGTGGGGCCAGTGCTCCTTCTGCCAGTGGAACCTGTGTTTGCACACACACCTGCGAGTGTGCAGAGTGTTCTAGGCTAAACCCAGAGTTAGATGCACTTGGCACTGCTTTTGGGGAGGGAGGAAACAGTCAGGAAAAGTTTGTCAGAAATGGACATAATTTTTTTCAGTGAGATGGGGAATTAACACCTGTTTCATTCACAAACCTGTAGGAAAAATAACAGATTTGTGGGTTTTTACCAAATCCCATTCAAGTTACTTGTTAAAAATGAAAGCACTCAACTCACTGCTTTTTATTTCTACTGTGCCAATAGGTGAGGACCTTTATCAGGATCAAATTTTTATCAAATGGGATCAAAATGTCCATTGGCAGATTATTCCCATTCTGGCACTGAGATCCTCAGATGAGATCTTAATTATTTGGAAGCAGATGGATTTTTGTTTAAATACTTATTTGGCATGAATTCTGCCTTCAGGAGAAGGTGAGAATGGGGAAAGGAGAAGTGAGTTGTAGTTCATGGTGTTGTGTCTGGTAGACACTGCACCTCTGATAATGAATCCAAATATAAGTATTTCTGTCTGTGAGAGAAGCACGTAGTAGGATGTGAAAGTCTATACCACAGAACATATTTATTTTACAAATTAACATTATACAAAATTAAAATCTTTTGTCTGGTTATTATGAAAAGGAATGGGGTGAGCAGAGCAGGGAAGTCACCTCATTGCTTCCTTGACTCAGTTACTTTCTTTAACAGAAAACACTTTTCTTAAGAGCCTCTAGCAAAAGAAGGTTTCTTTCAGAAGGACGGTCTTTGCCATATGCACATCCACGGCTGTGCACAGATCCTGTCAGCAACGTGTGCCTCAGCAGCAGCCATGGATGCTGAGTTGCCTCCCACGTGTGGGGACACATCTGTGTCTTTGAACAATGCCCGTTTTGAAAAATTTCCTCAATTCAGCTTTCTGACTTCTTCCTTGTGGTTCCCAGCAGCCAGGCAGAGGGGCACAGGTAGCTCTGCACAACACCCAGCAGCCTTGCCCGGGCAGGGAAGCTGCAGAGCACTTACTGAAATGTGCCCAGTTAAGATGGAGATGCCTCCATTTCAAAGCACTTCACATACTTGAAGCTTCGCTAACTGCTTTGCTAAAAGCTCTAGATTTTTACCTGTTGCCATGCCCTTTGAGCAGCCCAGTTCATTTTATTCCCCACTACCCGTGGAACTGGGTCTCAGCCAGGCCAGTGGCCAATAGATCAAGGCCCAATACTTTCGTGGAAATTCATACTGTGCCTGATATAATGTTGTTCATCTGTGCCTGATAAAATGTTGGTTCATAATATGTTTTAGGCACCCAGTCCTCAGAATATCTAGGGACATGATGTCTCTTACTTAAAAGAGGGAATTTGCTATGCAAAGTAAACTGTGAAAATTGCTGTCAGATTGTGTAAGCATTTCTCTGACTTGAAAAGTGTACTTGTAACATGAATTTACAGGGCAGATGTTTTTGCAAACAAGGGTTAACTCACAGAACTGCAGTGTCAATGTAGTTATCAGCTCTTAAGAACCAGCACAAAACCTGGTCATTATCTGTAAGCAGTGGTTTGGAGGATATTTGCATGTAATGTGTGATACAGCGTGCAGTGATAACTGTGAAAGAACATGTCTGCATGGTAGAAGCTGAATGACTATTTGCCTTTCCTGACTGATATTTTCTTAATATTGCCTGTTTCTCTTCAAGTAGTAATTCAGTTTATTGTTTCAAGTCCATAATAAGTGGAAGTGACTTAAATTAGCAATGCTTTGTATTTTGACCTACAGCAAATTGTAATCGATGGGGGGCATTGAAGATCTATTCATAATGTTCAGTTAAATCGGGTCTTCTGTTGCATAAAAGCTTGTTTCCCTTTCTCCTCTTATGTTTTTCTTAGACACTATGTGCAAAGGCCACAATGCAGACCATCCGGGCAGCTGACACAAATGAAGTAGTCAAGCTAATATTTCGTGAATCTGATAATGACCGAAAGGTAAACAACTTAATGCCCTTGGCACCCCTATGTAAATAGAAACAGTGTTGAATGTTCACTTTCTTTTCTACAAAGCATGAATATAGTTGTTCCAAACTGATAATGTAAAGGGAGGGGAGGATATAGATTGTCACACCTAATGCTCAGTTAATTGGATCTGTTTAAGTGATTGCCAGCCAAGCAAATGGGCAAGCTGACAAGGGGCTTTGGACATGTGGAAATGTGTGGTTTTAAAGGGCTGCATGTCTCTGAAAGGGTCACTGCCAGCAGCTGGGTGTTGAGTTGCTGAGTCCAAGAGCTTTGCTGACCTTTCTCCTTATTTTTTTATTTAGGTTATGCTGCAATTAGAAAAGAAGCTCTTTGACTATTTTAATCAAGACGTATTTAGAGACAACAATGGCACTGCGGTAAGTTCATTGCTAAACCCTTTCAAAGAGTAAGTTGGGAATTCACATACAAATTGCATTTCTCTAACCAGCCCTTTATCCTTATCACCCTTTATCCTGTCTGCAGAATGAGAAGAGATAATTCAGCCAACACAATAACTGTTTCAGATTTCTTCACCACTTAGCCAGTTATTTTGTGTACATATTCTTAACTTTGGCATGTTTACCTTCTTTTTATATAAATATCTTGTAAATTAAATGTACACAACAATTCACTTTTCTTGTCTGTCCTCTAGTCTGCATTTCTTCAAGCATCCTGTTTTTCTTCCTAGCTCCTCATTGTGCATCACACAGTAACCTAGGAAAGGCCCTTAAATGCAAAACCCTTCTGAAAACACCTGGGTCTTCTAAGTGTGCAAAAATATACTCAAAACACAAGAGTAACTCGAATAGCAATCTCAAGCTCTGCAGCAGACTGTCACTATGTGGACAAACATACAGGACTTCCCAAGAGGATTAAGCAGACATGGGACACTCACACTCTGATTTGTAACAAGGACTCTGATTTTTCTGTGGAGAGGGGCATTGTATTTTCTTTAATGTGATTTTATTTCAAATGGTGGCCACTTCATTTTGGAAAAGCTGTGTATCACAGCTTGCAGCTTACTCCATTTCATCCAGGGTTCCTAGGAGTTATGTATCCAAGGGAACACATAGAGGGCCCCATCCCCAGCTCCCAGTTAGCTGCACTCTGTGCCAGTCACACAGTGTGCCCGCTCACAGGGCACACTGCTGCTTGCTGCCTGGGGATGGGTTGTGCACAGGATCCATGGCTCTCCACCCCTCTCCTCTCAAACCCTGCCTACAGCTCATTCTCTCACTGCTCACAGAGAGCCAGGCTTTTGGAGGGCTGACTGCAGGGCTCTAGGACATGGAGGGCAGCTGAAGCCCTGGTGCCCTCTCTGATTTTAACTTGGCTTCACCTGGGATATTGATTCCATGTGAGAATATGAGATTTCACTCATTTGTTGAGGTCAGAAGAATTTGCTGAGTAAGACCCATGAGAGGTGAAGATCTGATTCCCCTTCTAGTCCCTGCTGCTGTCCCACAGCGTGGCTCATGTGGCCTGTGTGCTCACTACGAGAGGTGCCTCTGTGGTACCTTCAAATGCTTCAAATGACTTCTGACAGTCACTGTCAGATCAGTCTGGGGTTGTTTGGTTTCAATTTACAAGGTGAATGCATCCTCGGAAATGCCTAATGTTTCTTTCACTGATGTTTTGCAGTTTTGGGGACATTTAATTCAAAGCAATGTCTCCTTCCAATTCCTTTTCCCATATGAATCACATTCCTGTCTCAGATTTTTCCTCTATGCATATAATTATAATAACTCTTACAGTTTTTTTTTTTTTAAACAACTGACAAAGTATTTGTCATTTGTGTTTTCCCCCAGTGCACTCCTGAAGCTGTGTAAAGCTGTTCTTGGTGCTTGTTTGCCTTGTCCTAGTGGTATTTTGGATGGCTGCTGCTTGATTTGCATACAGGGCTGTGGGGTGTGAAGGTACAGGCAGAATCCCACTTAAACACATTCCATTTCAAAATCAGTAGTCATTTCTTTCATGCATCAAGAAGTGGGAAATCTTCCAGATCAAACATGGAAGAAAGAGATAAACGATATAATGAGCCATTGGAGATAATCTAATCTTCATGGTCTAGTTAAACACGCAGCACCATGATCACTAAAAACAAACTACCTATCTAAAACGATAAATGTCTCTGCACCGAATTCAACCCAAAAAATCCATCGCATCCTTCATCAACCGCCGGTCTTGTACCGGCCTGACAGAAATTTAATTCAAGCTGGCTCCTGAAAATAATTATTGTATTTTAAGAGTAGTAATCATTGGTCGGGACATGATTGAATGTGTCCATGCCTATTGACTTTTTCTATGATTTATAGCTTTGTGCAGTCGATATTCCCATCGAAATTGTATAATTAATTATAAGTGGGGCTGTCAGGTCTGCAGGATGGAGTGCCCTGATGAGTATTTGGGAAGATTAAATTTTCCTTAGCTGTACCAGTGCAAGGCTTGGGAATTTTCACAGCACTGGGGCTGTTGGATAAAGATGTTTTCTGTGTGTTTAGCAACTGCTTTAGCTCAAAATCCATTGATTTTTCAGAGGGTATTTTTTTATCAGTGCCATGTCTCTTCAGTAGCATTGGAATGTATACAGATGTGACAAGATCTGACAAATATTTATTATCAACAGGCTACTTTTTCATTGTCCATACACAGTTATTCTTTCCTTTCTACATTGTAATCAACAAAAAGAATCATAATATATATTTATAAAAATGATTATTTTTTATGAAAAATCTGATATAGATACAAATCACCTGTTTAACAGAAATTCAGTTTGAAATGCATACTGTAATCTGTCGGGTCTAATTTTCCCAAACTAATCTGTAGCTTATTCAGACTTAGCTGTAGCTTATTCCAAAGTTAGCTTAGCAATTACCTATATTGATTACCCCAGAGTGCAATGACTGTTCTGTATCATTGTATTTCAGAAAGGAACACCCAGATTTACCCAGTTCTATGGTGATAGGAAAAAAGATAAAGCCTATTTGAAAACAAATTGCAACATTGTTGCAATGATGCAGAAGTGTTTTATTATTTAATTCCTGTGCTCTGAATTGTACGTTGGAGTTGTGGTCCATCCAACAGAGCAGGGTGTGAGTCCACAGCCACACAGAGCTGTCCTGTGTGGGTGTGTGGGGAGGGTGTTGCAGAGGAGCACTGAGAGAGGCGGGCAGGAGGAGCTGCAGCATGCAGAGTTCCACCTTGGCATCGCACAGGTCCCAGTTACGTTGTTGTTTTCAATTAGCAAAAGCTCAGCATTTCTGACCTGGATGGTAGCACACAGCCAGGCTGTGCTGATTGGTTCCATGGTGTCATCCTGCTCTGGGGGCTTGCCTGTGAGTACTGGAAAAGGACAAATGAGGCTTCTCATTTTGGAGTGGTGGACAATTGAAGGTTCTCACACCTTCCCAGAGGCAGCAGCTCCTGGATGGGAGCCCCCACCGTGCCCCCATGGCTCCTCTGTGGTCCTGCTCCTCTTCAACCCAGCAGGTGCAGAGAGTGCCCTGGAGCCCTGCATGGATTTCCTGTGGGGTCTGTGGGGCTGCCCACGCCGCTGAGCTCACACTGGCTCACCAGCATCTCACTCACACAAAACACAGCTGTAGCTTTGGATTTCCAGCCCTTAAGTGATAAAAATCAGCCATGCCAGTGCTTCCAGAAGAGGGGCAGGGAGTTCTTGAATAAACCTACACTTTTACCAGATATTTCCAGATGCTTTAATTGTTTGTGATAGATCAGGCTATAAGTGGGGTTTTTTTTCAAAAGGAGTTCCCTGTTAATTTCAAAACAATCAAAAGAAAAGCAAGCCAAGAGTAATTATGTAATGAAAAAAAATATAATCAGGTTATTGATTTATACCAAAGAACCACAAGCTAAATTGTATTTCTTCAGTAGTCAATTAAATAAATATATAGTAAGAATGTAAAAACCTGTAATGACTACAGAGGAACGATTTAATCATCAGGAATCATTTTATAATCTTTAACTGCAATTAAAGGTGAGGAATGGTACCTACATTCCTGTCTTTTCTATGATCTGTATTAAATAATCAATCCAGGTAGAAGCTAATGCACTGTTCTTGGACCACAACTGTGTAGTAAAAGTGATCAGTGAATTAATTGCCTTAAGAGTGGAACCTGATGATATTCCTGCTAAGATCATGATCTCTTTTTTCTATTGATCTTTGTGGAAGCTGGTGACTAATAGTGAAGCTGTGCTTGCTCTGGTGGTCCTGCATCCTGCTGTCCCTGCTGGTCCTGGGTGCTGCAGCCCCAGCCCCCACAGGCCCACCTCCCACAGATACACAGAGCCCATGTCCCGTGTGCTTTGGGCTGCTCAGGGGCAGAAGGATTAGTCCAACGGCGCTGCTGCACACAGCTCCAGGATCACCAGAGGGTTCAGAGGGCCTGGTGGTGTACCAGCATTCATGCCAAACCAGAGCCAAGAGTGTTATGCTGAAAAGCCCAATGATTCCAAACCTGGATTTTCATGGAATGGAAGTGATTCTATTTCTTAATTGTGCAGCAGCTCGCTTGGTGCAGAGGACAAACAGTGAACTCTTATGGAGAGTATGTTCTGACTCAGTTTCCCTTCACAGAATAAATTCCCTTTATTCTGTGTGTGTTCAGCCTCAACTGATATGGTATGAGAAGAAAATTATAATGTGCTTTAAGTATGGATTGAGTTAAAGGTCTTGTTTTCCCTCTGAGAAGTAGTGATTTAAAGTGATGTGTTACCATGCTAGTTAACCTAGAGATGTTATTGCAAACAGTACAGGCAAACAAACTTTTAAATTTTAAGCAATATATTTGGGGGGGAATGTGTGTGTTCCCAGGAAATCCTGAAATGATACACAAATTGAGCAGAAGGATATAGTCCGCAAGGGACCTCTATTAAGATTTTTGTGAGAATATGTATGCTGATGAAGATTAAAGATCTGGCGTCACTGAAAATGTATTAATCAACAGACAAGATATAGCACAATGCACTCTTCCCAATGGCCTTGGCTCTGGCTCTGACCCTTTTAAAGATAATGGGAATACTGTCCACTAGGAACTAGATTAGGACGATCAAGTGCATTTCATCAGGGTATGACTTGAACCATGATCCCAGAGGTGAAAAGGCAGAGGTTTATCCACTGAGCCAACCAGCCCCTGTCCAGATAAAATCTTGAATATGATGTATAAGGGCAAATTAGGATAGAGAAAGGAAATTGATTGCTTAGGACCATTGCTACCTCAGACTGGTCATAAAGAAATCCTGCCTATCCTGAAACTGCTTCTTTTATTTAAGATAATCTTCTGAGATGCCTGATTTTCATAAAGTATTAATAGGAAAATAGCTTCATGCTCTGCGTCTTTATTCAGAAGCAGCATTCCTGTGTTTAGAATTGCATTTGCTTAAATGAGCCATTAGTTGATATGCCACTGGATAAACTGCAAAATGAGAAATGACAGAGATAGGGAATATTACCAATAAATTGTTCTCACTAGCAAAACAGAAATGTAAATCCAGATTGCACAAACAAGTCAATCCAGATGTGTTGGGTTAGCTGTTTACCGCAAGCTTCAAATAGATGAATAATTCTGATGTAAAATTTGTCCATAGCACAAAGTTACAAATACTATTTCATTACCTTTTCCCCCATCCTGTTCTATACAGCTGCTGTATGGCCTAAGGATAATTCAAGTGTACTGTGATATATTTTTTTTTTTTTACCATTGTCTCTTGTTTAAGTCTAGCCCTAAGAGTAGGTTCAGCATCTGTATTTGCACTCTGTAATCCAGCCTGTAATATGATCTGCTAATGTGCTTTGGCTCTTTTTAACCTGTGTGACATATAAGAGAATATCCAGGGAGGCAACGTTTGCACCTGCATTCCAGTCCCCAAGTTTATGGATGTCACCATCATCCCTTAGAGTTAATATTTGTGCACACAAGCGCCATACCAAAGCTTCCACACCTTGCCCAAAGTCTGTGGCAAGCCAAATAAGAATAGAAAGGTGCTTAATTGTTTTTTCACCATCTCTCTGCAGCAGCTCAATCCTCTTGTGCTCTCCAGGTACCCCTGATAACCTCCCAAATTAATGTCTGCATGCACAAAAGATTGCACAGAGAAAAGCAAATAGTAATTTTAACTTGAAAATTTGTCCTTGAGGATACTTTCATACAAAAGGCACAGCTAGAGACGAGAGTGGGGTACCCAGCTGCAGAGATGGAGAGATGGGTTCTGGTCCCTGGTCCGGGGCCTGTCTGCTTATTCTTGTTACACAGGTGTGGGAGGCACAGACTGCAGTCTTCCTCCCTGCTGCTCCCAGAGCAGCCTCCAGCAGCCCCACACAAGGAGGGGATGGATTTGAATCCCTGCTGGAAGAGCAGCACCTCAGTGTTAGGTGTCTGGAGGTTCCCAGTGACCTTGGGAGATGCCTGACTTTCTGTGAGGGCAGCACAGGGATTGATTTGAGCTCCCCACACCCCTCAGGGGCACACCTAGCATTGATATGCCTCTGTGGTCCTGCTGTTCCCCAAAACACTCATGCCGGCCAAGCCTCGGGGAATCTTCAATCCACAGTGGGAGTTTTGCCTGAGTAGGAAACATTTCATAGTCGTTCCTCAAGAAAATTCCAATTTTAACCACTCTACAAGTAATACTAAAACTGTATTCTCCATATTTTATGCTTTTCCCAAATTGCAGATCACAAGTAACTGTGTAACAGGATAGTGTGTGGTTTGGATTCCCAGGTGGGACAAACTAATGTTTCACAATAACAGATATATTAAGTTTAATGAAATAATCCATTGAGTGTGTCATATTTGCAGGTAGGATATGCCTAATTAAAGTCTTTCAGTTTTAAAGGCAGCATCCACTCAGTCATTCCTGACATTTTGAAGGGGCTTTGTCACAAGCTGCTGTGCACAGTGTATGAATTATTACAATAATATTTAGTGTCTGTCCCAGCAAAGTTATGAAAATGGCAATTTGCATGAATACATTTTTCCAGAGTCAACTTTCTTTTGAGGTAAGCACTGAAGTCCCAGGAGAGTGAGCAGCAAAATCCAAATTTCCCATCAGAAAATGGAAAGCGTGTGTTCAGCTGTGAGCAGCTGGTAGTCACAGGGCACAGCCACTGTCCTGTGGGCCACAGTGCCTCACACCAGGCTGTGTACTGGCGAGCAGATCCCATCTGCTGGAAGCATTGGCTGCACACAGGGTGGTGGGGCTGGAGGCTCTCAGTGTGCTCCAGGCTCTGCCGGGCACAGGGCAGCTGAGGGATGGGATGCAGTTCACTGCTGCAGGGCAGCGTTTGGGCAAGGAGCCCTTGAGGTGTGGAAGGAGCTTCTGAGGCCAGCAGAAAGTTCCCTGCTGCTGCACGAGTGGAAGCCCAGGCTTAATCTGTGTCGGTGCTTTTGGCTTCTTCACTAGTTTATCCTTTTCATATACTCCAGTCTTCTCATTGAGAGATGATTTCCTAAATACTACAACAGGTTCTGATTTCTGATGCTGGTTTTTTCAAGTAACAAAAGTCTCACAGGATAAGATCTGGATTTGCTGCTGCATGTTGCAGAAGAGAGGGGTGGCTGAGCCCTTGCAACTGTTAGCAGGTGTTTGACTGACAGCTTATCCATACCAGTCATGTCAGCCCTCAGTGCCACTAGCCATGCATTGCTGTGCCTCACCCCCCTAATGCTGAGAACAATCTCTTTGGTGCCATTTCTCTGTGTGCCATAGATCCACATTTATGTGGGCGTTTGTGATTTGACAACACTGCCATTCAGGTTATATAGATATGTGCAGAAATATAATATTATATAAAAACCGCATAAGTGGTAAATTTATATTCAATGATTTGGTGTTTTTTTCTGTGAAATATGATTTTAAAGACTGGCAATGAGAGAAAGAAGATTAAGATTCAAAATATGTAGTAATAGATCATTTTACATAGTCTTTGTTAGAGAAAGAAGTAGCTTTAAATCAGACAGAGGTATGTACAGCATTTTCATGGATAAGTGGAAAGGATCAGCATTTCCACAGGCCTTTACCTGAAATCAGTAGACTACTGAATCAGTTTCTAAATAATTTGCCGGGACTGGAAAGATGGATAAAATTAGTGTCTTTCCAAAGTCTCTTGTAAAAAAACATGCGCTCCACAAGACTGGCAAAGGAGGTTACAGTGACCAGGGTCCACATGTTTTAATTCTCTGAGGTCACTTATGTATGCTCATCTCTTCTTTTTGGTCTGAAACTTCATTTCCCTTTCACAGCTGTGAATTCTCTTGTGGGCCCTGCGGATGGATTTGATAAATGCTGCTAATATCACCTCCTGATCTACCAGTGCTCTGACTTTGGTCTGTAGGTCTTGATGAGTAATTGCTGTTGTTCTACTCCAATGACTGAATTAAGTTGCCCTGTTTGAAGGGGTTCATACGTGTATGATTTTAGCCAAGGTGGCCCATTGCAGTGTACCCAATAGATGCTGACCTTTTAACAGTGCCTCATTGCTTTAAATTGAAGCAAGCAGAACCTCGGTTTCTGCAACTGCCTAAACTCTCTTATAACCTTTTGACTACTGTGAAGCTGCATAATGTAGGAATTTAGAATTTTGTGCATTGCTTTCACTTCCACCCCAGCACATAAATGCATGTTACAGTGCTGCCAAGAAAAAGGGAGCAAAAAGTGAGAATCCCTTCATCAGGTTTTACAGGATACACTGCACCCTAGAAAAACAGCAGTTCTGATCATTCCCTTAGGACGTGATGGGTACTGCAGCTGACACAGCCATCAGTCCTGAATGCTTTTAATTCTCCTCAAAATAAATAGGAAATATCCTTTGCTGCAAATGCAGTCATTCCTACACATACTGCCTGGCTGCATTCCAGCAGTGTGGGGTCACAGTGGCTCACAGGTAGTAACTAACTATTGATACACTGGTTGGATGGATGGACGGACAGACAGACGGAGGGATGGATGATGGATGGATGGTATTTTCATTCAGGTGTACATCAAACATTCCTGTTGGGCTGGTCACTGGACATTGTAGAGCAAATATCTTGATGTAATGTCATCAACTCAGTGTTGCAGCAGATAAAACGTAGACCCTGCATCATCTTCACATTTATTTAGGTATAAATATGTGGCATTCACATAAATACATTGGTGAAACTGAGTTTGGAGAAAAAATAACAGGCTTCTGAAAACTGCCTATGGCATATAATTCCGGAATGATCTCCCAGTCACAGCATTTTAAAATCTGTGTAATTGCTCAAATTACCACAGCATGTCATGTAACACCTTAAAGATTTGGTTCTTAAAGATGATCTTATTATGAGTAAATTAAATAGAACAATATATTGATTTCTGGTGTTTGAACTTAATTTTTTTTCATTTTTAAAACATTTAGAGTGACAGACATACTCATGTTTCCTGTTCAGCAATGACATTATTCACAGTGCTGATTGGTGTACAGTATGGAAATCAGTGAGCAGCTTGTGGTGAAATTGCCATGAAAGGAGTATGTTCTAGGTGGGGTTTTTTAAAGACAATGTTACATGCTTTAAAAGTAAAGGCATTACCCTGTGAAATTCTGACTGCTCCTCAGTATCATCTTGCCCATGTTAATTTTCATTCATTTTCTGTCATGCCAGGTTGCTCCAGGCACCCGTATATCTGTAAAGCAGATGGAATTGACTGATGCCCATGCCAGGCCCTGTGCCTTCTCTTAACCAAAGTTGCTTTCAGGGCAAATGACATTTGTAATTGTTTGTGACAAGGCTTAATGAACACCTTGCACTTGCATCAAAAACCTTGCATTTTGAGATTACAGGCTTAAATGAGAATGCAAGTGTTTTTCACAGCAAAAAATAACAGTTGAAACATGGTCTTCTACTGAAAAGGATAACTGCAGTTTCTCAAAATGCACAATTCAGGTTTTCACACATCATCTCTTCCGTTGCTCTCCTCACTGCCTGCAGTGCTGCCAGGTAAACAGAGAAGGGTTGTTGGGGGGTTTCCACTGCCCAGCCCTGAGCACACAGATAACCCGTCCTTGCCCTCTCAAGCGAGCAGGTGTCTGTCTACACACTCTGTTTGGACAGAAGGTTACAGGCCCTGTTACACAGTCACTTAATAACTAGGAAAAATAATTTATGAAAGTGCGTTATTATTTAATATCTAGCAGGAAATAAAAGCTCTTGCAAATAATCCAGTAAACATATTTGGCTGTTTTACATGGCAGGATGAATTCTTCACCATGAGCATTCCCTGAATCCTTCTAGGCACCTGGTTGGGCTTTGGCTTCAGGTTGAAGCTGTACCTTTACCTGGGGAAACTTGGGAAACTGACAGCACAGTACACAGTGCTGTCTTGTTCCTGTTATCTGCCACAGTGTCAGCAGCTCATCTGCATAGCACAGACACTGCATGCACAACTGCAGCAAACAAATACAGCAGAAACTTCTGTGGATGATAATGCACATCCAAATGCTTAGTCCTCTAAACCCCAGGCCTCACTGAGTTTGCAAATATTATCATAGCTAGAACAATCTGAATGTATAAAATTTTGAAAATGTGAACTGGTGTGAGAGGACAATGCATCTATTGAACTTTGCCAACCCTTGGGATGCCATGAGTAATTTATACCATTGTGTTCTGTGGAGCATTGTTCTTTCATTCAGTTTAACACTTCAGAAACAGCCTTTCTCCTGACACCTCCCCTTCCCTGCTCTGAGCTGTTTACTTGGAACAGTAGGAAACATGTGTAGACATACATTTCAATTAATAGTTTTAACTGGCTATGGAAACTTGTTTTCCTATCCCAGATTCACGTAGGGTGGCTGATACCTCTAAGGTGGAGACATGTGGAGAAGGAAAGGGATGGTAATATTTGTTTTCATAGCCAGTGTGTATGTATTGTGGCTACCAATCTGTTCTGCTTACTGAAAAACAGAAGCAGAGCCTGGAAACATTCACGGTGATGGAAACATCCATTTATTCTTCAAGTGCATTAAGTTTACTTCAGTTATACCAGTGAGTGCTGGACCAGCCCAACACTTTTAGTATTGAGTATATTATTAGATACATACTATAAGTTTCCACGCAGATATTTCAAAATATTTTTGTAGACATACTGAATTCTCAGGCTTACAATCAGATGTTAAAACAAGCACAAATTGTCACAGTTATTAGCATTGCAGAATCTTTCCAGCATACTGCCACAGAGTTTGGTGTCGAATGAACTAAAGCAGGGAAAGCTGCCCATCACCTGGCATCTTCATATAAAGATACCTACATATGGCAGGAGAGCCTGGAGAGAGCTGGGCGAGCTGTGGAGAGGGAACTAATCAGCAGTGCAGGTGGTTCAGGTAGCTGCTTTTCATGCAGATAATTAATGTGTACAAGTAGCTGCTAATTGCACATTTCAGGAATGATTTATGAGGTGACAGAGGGGAAAGGGGGACACAATCTAATTTCTTTGGGAACCTCTACCATTCATACAGTGGTATCAGCACAGCTGTGAGATGGGACATGATTAATGAACGGTGGGCAAACACCACCATGGCGCGGGACAGTGCCGGGACGCTCATCAGAACAGCAAGTGGTCCTCAGAGCCAGGGCCAGCACCATGGGGATGAGCTTTTGTCTTTAGCTTGCAGTTCCCTGAGACGTGGGGCTGCACCCCAGCCAGGTTCTGGAGTAAGATCATTTGCGTCCATCAGAACAGTTATGGGTTCAATGGGGACAATTATCATTGAGTTGTGAGTGGGTTCGTGTTTATGAACAAAGACTGTGGATATTTATTCTCTCTGTAGAGGTCATGGGGAAAACCAGTGTGGCTGGGACTAATATTTATACAGGACATTACATCTGTTAAACACCTGCTTCTGGTGCTCTGTCTTGGCTGCTGCCTGGGAGCACCCTTTACCTACTGTCATGCATCCCTCTGTCTGCTGTCTGCCAAGCACCATCCAGAGCAGGTGAACAGGAACTCGGCTTTGCTTGGTAAGAGTGATGTGCACATTGTAGTTGCTTATCTGCACTAAGATAATACAGAGTAATATGATGCATTTCACTGACATTCTCATGGGCTGGTTAGCATATCAGTTTGCTGTTCTTTCTTAATGCTAGTCTGGTTTATCTCTGAAGAGACTGCTAATGAAATTTCAAGAAATGTAGCCTTGCAGTGTAAGTGCACTTACAGGGCAGTGCTGTGAAGAGCCAATGTTACAACTTTCACTGAGGAAAAGGAATGTTTTGAACACTTTTCTCAAGGCACTGTTTATGTATCAAAATAGTCCAGACAGTTTTACACTGTGTTACCAAAACTATTCTATGAAGGCTATATCTCAAGCTGTGTGTGATCATAGTTTCCTTTTATGTAATGTAGTATTTTTTAATTGCTGAAGTTCAACATTTAAGAGTGAAAGCATTTATTTCTATCTTTTATAGCTTTTAGAATTTGACAGAGAGCTGTCAGTCTTTAAAGACAGATTGTATGAACTGGACATCTCATTTCCTCCCAGGTAAGATTCATATATAATCCATTTATTTAACTAGCTACAACATAATTATTACTTGCACTGTTGCTAAAATGTGAATGTTCCCATATTTATTGCAGAAATTATGATCTCTGTTCCTTTCATGATTGTTTATTCTCCCCACATCCCCTCCATCACTAATAAACCACATGCCAGTAGTGCTCCATAGCTCATCATTTGGGTTCCGCTGATCCTGTCTTTTATAGCTGCTCTTAAAACAGACCTGGCAGGAATGCGTGCTCAGAGATGTGGAAGGACTTCTAAGCACTGGGCCCAGACCACCTGTTAAATCACATTACTGCAACAACAGAGACAGTCTTTGCCTCAAGCTGTTTGATGACTGTGAGCAGTGGCACTCAGCAGGAGTACAGTCAGCTGGGGTGTAGAGCCTACTGCTATCACTCAGGGAAATCCAAGAGGGGTATCAGAGAGGAGGGCAGGAACTTAGATTCTGCTTTTTCAGTTTCAGTAAACATCATATAACTACTTAAGACTGTTAGAATAAATTGGCTTAATACAGGTGCATGATTTTAGTCAGCAGTATCCTTGAGGTGTTTTAGCCATGAATGGACAACTATTCCTATCATACAAAACCAAGCATTTTGCAAACGGCAGTTCTATTCAGGAGAAATCTGTGGAAGATTTGGTGCCGTTTTATACATGTATGGTCCCTTTCCAAGAGTGAGGAAGTCAAATCTCACAGTTGCTTTCAAGGGAAAGAAATAGTGCATTCACAAAGAAAAAGTTCAAAAAATAGTAGAAGAAAGGCAGATAAAACTATGATTTTTATATACTTTTTTGTTAATAGATTTAATATGTTTAGATACTACTATTTTATGCTTCATGGACAGATAGAAAAGTATGATGTTTTGGCATACGCTAAGAAAAAATTTGGGAAGCTTGCCTTTTGTGATCATAATCTCATTACTTCTTACCAGCCAGCTGCGATACTGATTTGTATTGATCCCCTGGGACACTGGAAGTATGCACGGAGTTACCACCACTCTAAATTGTCCTTATTGATTGAGTATGATAACAGTAGACCAGCAGGGTGTGCACATCCCTAAGTGTGCCTCACTCGTCATGTATCTGGTCAGGGTGGATGAAGGTGAGGGGAAGTGATGCAATTTTTATACCATACATATTCTTCTACTTAATTTCTCCAACATTAGTGCTTTCAGCCAAAGCAAGGCTTACCAAAAATACATTGTTCCATGAATAGTTTTCAGCTTCTTCAGACCACTCTGTAAGAGCTTTTCAGTGTCATGCTCCCCTCAAGCAGAGATCAGAAATAGGTGTGAGTAGTCTCTGTGTGTTTTAGTTCTACTCACTCTGTTTCCTTCTCAATGACTAATAGTAATAGTAATAATAAGAAATTATTAAAAAATTATATACTGAAAGATGGCATGGATATATAAAGAGCAAACTAGCTTTACATTAGGATGCTTTTTTCACTCTTCCCTCCTTGTTTTCTGTGTCATAAGGCAAGGACATCCTATTACCCCTCCTGTGGTCTTTGCATGGCCACAGGCTCAGTAATGTATTTTTAACAGAAATACTTCACTATTTTTAGTCATACATAATTTTTGGTATGTATAAATAATTACTTATATAATACTTCTATGAGATTTATAGTTACAGATTAAATTTGTATCTGTAAATGGAATGGTATTAAGGCAGCACAGCAAATTAATGTTCCTCCATATACAAAGGACTTTCTACAGGGTCTTGACAGACTCTGTGTTACTGCACATTAGCTTCGGGACTCTTCAGTTAACTTTGAATGTGGGATGGGTTGGAGAGCCACTTCTGAGTGTTCCTACAGCCACATCTAAACCTGGCATTTCTGCAGGCATACTTGGGGAACTCAAAATGAATCTATTGTTCTTCCCCAGTGCAATACTGTAATTTAAGACCAAATGTCTACTTGATCTGCTGTGAATTCTTCATGCTGCCATGGGTGACCATCATGATGCAGTGCAGAAGGAGGGGTGCTCAGGTAGTCACCCCTTAGAACCCATCTAGAACAACGCTTTGACTGAGCTCAAGGGTTCCTTCAACCCAAACCATTCCTTCATTCTGTGATTTTATAGCACTGACAGCATCTGCAGGCCTGTCAGTTATCTCCTCTCTGTTCAGCAGCCCTAAAGCATTTTCCAAACTTCTCTTCAATTCTGAGTTCCTTTCAATTCTTTAATGTATGTGCCTAAGCCATATCAGCTCAGCACCTTGTATGCCTGTGCCCAGAGGAGCATGTCAAGGATGCAGTGAATGAACTTCCAGGGGAAAGAGGCTCGTCCCATCTGTTCTGGATCTGCTGATGCTATGCCCACAGGGTTTCCCAGCACGTTCTGTCCAGGGTCCTTGGAGCCTCCAGGGCAGTGGCAGGAGGACAGCCAGGGCCAGGCATTCCTGTGGCCCTGTCCAGAGTCCACCCTTCCCTCACAAACCCTTCCTCTGTCCTGCTGAGATATACCAAAGGGGAGGGCCTCCTGGGAGGGCAGCCACAGTTTAACAAGAGACCACAGGCTATGTGGCAGGTCTGCTATGTTAGACAACCTGTAAAAAATATTTCCAAAGAGTATTCCTCAGACATTATTCACCCACTTCTATATTTTGAGGTCTTTTATTTTATATAGTGAATATTCATCTTTTCATCTTGTTACCCTTTGTGATCTAGTGTAGCCCATAGCAACCCAAGCCCCTGGAAACTAAATACAAATTAGAATTTTAAACTCTGTAAGCTCTGTCACTCACAAGCTGAACAGTTCGGCCATGAGCAAACAGCCCAGTGTGAGGCTGCAAAGGGCTTCATGGTCAACAATCACTGCAAAAGGCAGGAGGTGTGAAAAAAAAGAAGTAAAAACATTGTGGTCTGTCAATATACAGGTGGGCAATTGTTACCTTTATCACTGCTCTCCATTAATTATTATAATTATTCTTGTAGCTGTTGTATAACAAAGATAGGAGCTGACTTTAGCAAGAGTTCACACCCACATACAAGGTTTGCTCTCAGATAAGGCTGCATGCACAGCAATCTCATGTATTAATCATTCTCTTAAAGTGACCTATTCTTGTTTGTTGTTGAATTAGGCTGTCATGTAATTTACTGGTTGGACATATGTTTGTGTCTTAGATACCCTCTGTGTGATATTTGTCTCAAGCAGACCCTCTGCACTGGCAGTGTCTCAGCTTTTGACACCTCTGAGCAGGTTGAATCTCATTTATTCTCGGCAGAGTGTCCTCCTTTGGAATTCTCTCTAGCTCTGGTTCACTGTTCTGCAAAAATCTTATTTAGTCCATAAAATATTTTTTCTCTACCTTGTATTTTGTCCCATGACCCTTCTCTGTCCTAGGAGGTTGCACAATGACACATGTATTTTTGTGGTCTGATTTACACTGAGCCAGCCTGCTCTGCATGAAGCAAAGCCCAGAGTGCTCCCTTGTTCCTTCCCTTCTGCAGAGACTATGCAGAGTAGAACCTCTGGATGCCATTGCACAGAGCCCCAATCTCACCCTTGGGTGTGAAATGGAAGTACAAGATGATGGTTTAGGTGTCAGCAGGCTGCTCTTCATTCCCAGTGTTCTCACTGCCTCTCTGCATGTTCTCAGATCATACAGACTGCCTGCTGACAGGGCAGGGCAGCACTCCTGAAGCAATCGGGATTCTCATTTCCTAGAACACCTCCTCAGTAATGCTACTGGGTCCTGTTGTCTCACAAAAAGGGAGTTAGGCACTCATATGAAAAAGCCCTAGGTTATTTTTATGCTTGCATTATCAGTTACTTTTATAACACAATTTTTTTTTTTTTTTTTGCCAACTAAGAAGTATTTTCTACTGAACTTCAAACTCACTCATGCACTGTAAAACTCCTTCCAGTATTAGTGAGGTATCTGAAATCATCCATGGATCTCTCAGCCCCCAAGGAGCAAATTCCCACCTGACATGATGCAGTTGTTTGGGTGCTTACAGCATCTAAGGCTGAAGCACAGAAACAGCTTCCCAGCTGCAAGCAGAGAGACAGCTGTCATTTCTTCCAAAACAATTTGAATTTAATAATTACAATGATTTTTCAGATCTTGCCTCCATGTTTCCACTCACATTAAACCAGTGCCACTCTCACCAATTCTCAATTTTCAAATTGAAATAGGGTGTTTCTTTATTTTGTGAGGAACTGGACAGCATTATCCAAGGTCTGGTTTAAGGAATTATGGCAAAGGGGAAAAGAAAGGACCACCAATGAAGTAAAAAAGTTTCAAAGAATTACTCTAGACCGTGTAAAGTAAGGACTACACACCACACTGCAAGCAGAAAACAAAGCATATTCTAAAGAGCTTATGGTCCTTGCTGCCAGCCAGGCTGTCCCATCTGAACGTACTGCTGAAAAGCCCAGTAGTTTGGAGTCTGAATCCTGACCCATTTCTTCCCTCAGGTTCCAAGTTATTTTTTTCCAATATGAGATTTTGTAAAATTTAGCCCCAAAGTAAGGTACTTCTGAGAAGTACAGGTATTCCCAGAAAAGACATCGAGCTCAATCACAGTCATAGATAGTAACATCAGGCTGTTCTGGTGCAACAAGTCAGCACTGGGTCCTTCCCAACAAGCCAACATTATTCATAATTCCATTTATCCACTTGTACTAGTAGCAGTATTGCACACATTGCGTGGGGTACAGCATTACTGTTACTAAAGCAATAGAGTGCATCACTCAGTGTTCACTTGCTGAGGCATTGGTATTGCCGAATAACCCATTCTAGTATTGCCAAATAATCCGTTCTTGCCAGCTGGGCCTCCCCACAGCTCTGGGTCAGAGCAGAGCACAGTGTGCCCGTTGCCATCAGCCCTGTGCCAGCCTCTGGCACCGGAGCGAGCACCAACGCGTGTCCTCCTGTCACTGGGGTTTGGCCACAGGGTGGTTTTCAGCAGCACTATGGACACCATTCTGGGTGAATGTTCTTCACAGAAAGTGAAGGGTTGCATTATGCTTTCTGGAAAAAGAAAGAGGCTCTGGGTTTATTTATTTTTTAAACTGAAAAAGGTCCTGCGACACTGGTGATACAGTAATGCTCACTCTGAAGCATATTACAGACAGGTATTTTCCAAAGAAGTGTTAAGCCAAAAAGCAATGTGCCCAGCATAAATCTATAAAAAAGGTTCTGATAAATATACCATGTCATTAACCCTCCTGTTTTGTGTTGTGCCCAGACTCAGGGCTCAAGTCCTGTTTACCCATCCTGCCCTTTGCTGCTGGTTTGCCCGGGTGACCCCCTGTCCCATTGTCACCTTTGACTCCAATTGTTGGTACTATCACCATGGTGTTAGTGTAGCCTGTGCAAGTAGCAGCTGTTTAACACATTGCTCTATAACTACTGTGTTTGCAGGGCTCTGTTTGCCCTCCTGATTTGGCTGAAGTGAGACACGTATCGTGGGCAGTTGGCTTGCAGAGCATCACCAAGGCTTATTAGTGTTTTGGTACCTATGAAGCAGATCATCTAATTCAAACACCAGTGTGTCCTACTGCTTAGCTTAGATCTGCTGCCTAAGATGTGCATATGAAGATAAATTACATGGGGTCATTTGTTAGGAAGAGATCGAGGGAATCCAACTCTCCCTTTCAGGTTCAGGGAAATAAAAAATGTTAATTCGATTTTGAGGAAGAAACTAACACTCTAGTACCTGACAAAAATTAGATATCACCCTTTGATTGGTTGAATGGTATTTTGTTGAAATCACACTTAATTACCAGCTCACACTAATGCTGACTGTAAATTAAAAATATCAAAATATTTTTATTTATATCTTTGGCCTTAAAACTTTCAGAGCACCCAAAGGTTGTATTGGCAGTCCACGTTCACCATCCTTTTTCAGGTAAAAGTATCTTAGACAATCTGAGAGCTGAAGGTAAACTGATCCAACATTTTCTCAGAAAATATGAAAATAGTAAATAATTTTCTGAAGAAGAGTGGTTGGAGGTTTTCCCCTTTTGAATTCTCTGTCAATGTCATATATAAATAGAAAGACCTGTAAATGAGAAAAGGTTTAGTAAATGTGAGGACTCATACCTAAGTTCAAAAATAAAAGAAACCAAATCAAAATTGTCTCAGTTCTTCCCATAACGAGCTCAGTTTTTATTGATGCTTTATAGTTCCATCCCATCTCAAATACTTTGTATTATAAAAAAATTGGTGTTATAAAATGTGGGGACAATTGACAGATGAGCGAGCACAAGGAGTTTTTGAACAGGAGGCATTTCCACTCTCTGAAACATGATAAAGTTTGCTAAATGATCTGTATCTGAACCTAGAAGTAGGCTGCACAGTTGTTCAGAATGACCTTTACTGGACCAAAAAGGATCAAATATCTGAATTTTCCCCAGTGTTGCCTGGTGAGTGGTGCCACAGTTCCCAGAGCAGTACTGGCAGCATGGTCTGTAGAAGGCAGGGTCCCAGAGCAGTACTGGATGTCCCAGCACAGGGTGTCCCAGCACTGGCTGTCCCAGCACAGCACAGGGTGCCCCAGCACTGGGTTTCCCAGCACTGGCTGTCCCAGCACAGAGTGTCCCAGCACTGGGTGTCCCAGCACAGCACAGGGTGTCCCAGCACAGCACAGGGTGTCCCAGCACAGGGTGTCCCAGCACAGGGTGTCCCAGCACAGGGTGTCCCAGCACAGCACAGGGTGTCCCAGCACTGGCTGTCCCAGCACAGGGTGTCCCAGCACAGGGTGTCCCAGCACTGGGTGTCCCAGCACAGCACATGGTGTCCCAGCACAGGGTGTCCCAGCACTGGGTGTCCCAGCACAGGGTGTCCCAGCACAGCACAGGGTGTCCCAGCACAGGGTGTCCCAGCACTGGGTGTCCCAGCACAGCACAGGGTGTCCCAGCACTGGCTGTCCCAGCACAGGGTGTCCCAGCACAGGGTGTCCCAGCACTGGGTGTCCCAGCACAGCACAGGGTGTCCCAGCACAGGGTGTCCCAGCACAGGGTGTTCCAGCACGTCCCACGCGGGTGCCGCACGTGCCGGAGGACACTGCCTGTGGCAGCTGCAGGTAACAGCCCTCCAGAGGGAATGAATTGTCCTGTTGGAAAGTACATTTCACCTATCTCACTAACAGATTTTATCCATGCTTGCACACAAGAAGAGTTCATTAGGAGCGTTTTTCCTAACTGGAAATGCCAGTTAAGGAGACATTTATATACACAGCATTGTTGGCTTGTGTTTTGAGTTGAGGCACTGCTGACAGGATGGTTTATGATGTCGAACGACTTTTCACCCTGCAGTGAGCATTTTTGTAAAGGTGTCTAATCATGTCTGACAATACCTGTCAACAGTAGTAGTGCTCTGATTTTACTGACCCTCTTAATGGTTTATTTTCCCCAAACAATTGCCAAGTAGTTCTCATCCTTATTGACTGTGACAACAGTAGTTCATTGGATGGCCTGCTCCTTATTAACAGAGTAAGTTAGCAATTCATCAAAGTGTTTGGTTAAATTTCAACAGTATTGAACATTATATTAATGATGTTGCTAGAAGTTTTATTCAGAAAACCTACCTGACAGTAATCCTGATTAAATAAGTGCAACTGAAACAGAAGTTCGTGAAATAGGATGGAAAAGCAGCTAGAAGCTGCATCTTCAGAAAGAGTAAGTCCTAAACAATTGGAAATAAATTGTGCAAGCTTTTCACATGGATGCTCCAGAACTGCCTGTCTGTGCATCATCCAGGAACATGCACAGTCAAAGTGTATTTTGTGTAATTCTGGCTGAAATACACAAAGAATAACAGTCACTTTTTGCTATTAATTACCCTGCTAACATGAGTTAAGTTCTTTAGGCTAAGGTCCTAAATTCCTAAGACCTTTTCCACTGTTTTAAATAGGGCATAAAATTTGTTCCACAGGGAATTCCCCATTTCCCTATTGTATTTTTAAAAAGATGTAATATAGTGTGTATAAAAAAGTGTGTAACTGTACAGAATACTATGGAACTGTGTACATCCTTACCTTACCTCTAGCACCTGTATGTGTTAGCATTATATCTATTTATCATTTATGTTTCAGTGGTACCTAGAGGCCTCTATCTGTTATGTCATCATTTTTACATGAGCACTCCCTATTCATTCTCAAGATCCCTGTTTTCTGTGTATTACACAAGGTAGATTGTGATTGAGGCAGAATGCTAATGAAAGGAAAAAATAATACATTCTTTCCTGTCTAGTTATTGGGATAGGGAAAGCTGGTTTTCCCTTTTTCTCTGCCACAGTCATTGTCCTGGTAGTCAAGACTAATGATGGAAGCACAGAAGAATGGCACAATACTTCCCCACCAGGAGACTGGTACTGGAATTTCAAACTTTTGATTATTTGGTATTGACTCCTTGACTTTCTTTTTATCAAACCTGCAGTTGTTTTTATCAAATCTGAAATTATTTCTACAACTCACAAATCAGAAAATCTATTGACTAGAATTACTAAGTAAGTTTTGAAAAGAGGCCGGAGATCAGCAAAACAAATCTATCTTACTGCCCTTGATCATAGACAGTCTTATTCCTAATGTCTTTTGAAAGATGGGTATTATGAGAATAGTTCTGCTTTTTGCATGCACACAAGCTTAAATTTACAGTAATTTTTAAGAGACTATAACAAGAGGCAAAAAAGCAGTCAAGAAGTGGGGTTGAGAGGAAGGAAAAGAGAAGGGAAATCATGAAGCCAGCTTAGAAAGAATGAAAAGTGAACGGTCAGGTAGAAGCGTGTATTGGCACACTTGTGTCTTGGGTCCCCACTGCAGCAGGTGGAAGTATTTTCCAGTTTCTGGGTCCCACCATGGGATGGTATTTTCCAGTTTCTGGGTCCCACCATGGGATGGTATTTTCCAGTTTCTGGGTCCCACCATGGGATGGTATTTTCCAGTTTCCTGAGTCGTGCCATGGGTCAGTGCTCTCAGGCAGTGGCTGTGTGGGGCAGGCAGACAGGACAGCGTTGTGTTTTCGGCCCCGAGTGTGGGGCGCCAGGGGCTGAGTCTGAAACAAGTGCTACCTCAGCAGCTGCTTCTGAGACTTTGGGTGTTTTCCCTAAGTCTTTGATTCTGCAACATCCTTCTGTTTTGGCTGCATCAGAGCTGTCATCCTTCCTAAAACACCTGTGCATCTGTCTGCTCCTCCTTCCATTGCTACTCTTGACTTGGTTTAAATCTGATCAGCTGGGGAGAAGACATCCAAAGGAAGTAACATTATGTAAGACACTAGAGTATCCTTGGGGATAGGACCCTTAAAAACACACCAAGCAAGCTAAATCTTCAGAGTTCACATGCAGATGATTCTGGAAGCAGTCACACTACTTTCATGCCACTGTTCACTTAGCTATGGAACAGGATGATGGAGACAACTTCTGAGGCATATGGTATACTAACTTTGAAACGTTTTGCTCTGGAATAGCATACATTCAGCAGCATGTTTCACAAAATCTTCTTCAATAACAGTTATATTCCAGAAACCTCTAATAGAACTCCTATTTGCTAAAATCTACTTAAGATCAGTGGCATATATTTAACTAAAATAGCCCTACAACCCAGAAAGTCACAAAAAAAAGAATCCCTCATGAGAATTTTGAGTCATATCCAACTATGGCCACTATTTGAGCCCATGTACAAAAGAATTTTGCTTATTCCAAAGTGTGACCCCTCTAGAGCATGAAGGAGGAGAGCTAATAGTTCTCCCAGTTTTGGGGGCATGCATCTTGTTAGGATTTTTTATTATGTTAGTGTCAGCATTTCACTGAGATTAGGACTTCCACACGCCAGAGAGGATGAAGGGAGGGAGCTTTATTCATTGGAGTGCAGTGAGACAGAGCACTCCATGCTTCCTGCTTCCTTCAAAGGATTCTTTCTTATAAAAAGAAGAGTTTGCCTCACTTTATTATATTAAATTATTACCTACAGGCCATTTTGTCTGGACAATTTTGCAGCATTTGTTTTCATCTCTGTCCCAGCCATTAGAAATCTGATTTGCCAAAGGCACTTGTAAACTTACAGTAACTTTTGACTGGGTGATCAGTGCTAAGGACTTTGAAAAATAGGCAGAAGTTTTCACCCTATGAAAGCATTAAGATAAATAAAGCAAATTGATAAATACCATTTAATAGAATATAGGTTCTAGGATTTAATGCTCTAACACATAGCAGTCACAGATCATTCCAGGTACAGAACATCATATTTCAAAAGCCATACAGTTAATGCTGTAAAAGGAAGGATTATATGAAATGTGATTGATTCTTATACCTTTATGTCATGATTCTTATACCTTTATGTCATAAAAAGTAGCTTCAGTTATGTGGGGTTCTGGAATAAGTAAAGTAAGAGGTTATGAGAAAAAGTCAACCCTTAAGTTGCAGACAAAGAGCTTCTACTACCAATATAGTATTACATCATCAAAATATTTCACAGACACTCAGAAATAAGCTGTACTTCTGTATGTCAGTGGAGCAGCAAATTGAATTCTCATAATATGTTTTGAAAATGAGTCTTGTTAGGTTTGATGAGGTGGAAAACGTACTGAGATCACTGGTTTGTTCCAATACATTCAGTACACTTTTCTTGGATGTTTGCCATGGCTAATCTTTTTAATGGCAGTGTAGCTTGTAAATCCATTTGGTAGAGAGCTGTATGTCTCTGTTTCAGAGTATCACACCAAGCAGGATGGTAAATAAGTTTCTCTTCAAGCATGCAAACCCTTTTTTTACAATACCAGAAATTTTATTTTAAGACACATATCAGAAAAACCTTAGTATTTCCTTTATTAATTCAGTGAGGAGCAGAATAAAATGCAAATGTCATTTCAAATACACTCACACATACATACGTAGATGTTTGGGAGTTTTAAGAGTTTTATCAAGGGCAGACTTCAGTTAATTCAGGCCCAGTATTCAAGAAGTTGAGCCTGTCACAAACCCTCTGGATTTCTCCAAAACCCCTTCTTAGCTACTCCTACATGCCATTTTGGAAATGGTCTAAGAAAACAGCGGGCCTTACAGTGTGGTGAGCCATCATCAAATGCAAAGTTCTGTCTTAGTAAACTGATGACAGGATTTGGATGAGACAGAAAAATTCTGGCCTCAGCTTATTGAGGTTGAGCCAGAGGTTGCCCTTCAGGTGCTTCAGCCCTGATCTCAGCCCATGGGCTCACACAGGTGTGTTACCTCTAGTTATATTCTGTGGATTAAAATAAACACTTTCTCTTGCCCTTTAAAGCTAAGTTAGAATGCACTGGAGATGTCATAGCATGTTTATGATGGCCCCAGAGTGTAACTACTATTTAATCTGCTTCTATTTGAGATGTCTTTACAAAATAATATACTTTTCGTTAACACAATTTCATAGGTATGGGATCTTATGTAGTCAGCATAATTTTCTTTAAACCACATTCCTGATTCCTTGGTTCTGAAGAAATCTCCTGCAAAGCCTGCTGTCTTGTCCTGTCTTCCTTTCTGTCACCCTTAAAGAATCCATACAGGAGAGGTTTGTGTACAGCTGCAGTGGTCCCAGCACTCTGAACACTCTCACATGCAAAAACACAAGGTAGGAGGTGAGAGTTTTGAAACTGTGTATCTTAACTTCTTAACTGTGCAGTAGAGTTGTAGATCTGAGAAGAGACATAGAAAAAGTGCACATGAAAAGGAAAGAGGGAGGAGGGGGGAAAAAAGGTGTCTGGAAGAGCTGCTTTTTAACAGTGACATTTTGTAAGTGGTATGGCCCTTTGAGCCAGAGGTGTCAGTCTGCTTTGCCAAGAGTCACTGATGGTTGTGGATGGGATTTGTTTGCAGTTATCCCTACAGCGAGGACTCTAGCCAGGGAAGGCAGTACATGAACACGAGATGTCCAGCCTGGTGCGACAGAATCCTGATGTCCCATTCAGCCAAGGAGCTCATTCTGAAAGTAAGTACAGACCTGCAGCCCCCCAGTGCCTCCACACTGCATTTATCTGCACCAAAGGCAGGTGTGAGTGGAAGACTCTGCCCTTGAGTTTGCCAAGCTGGAGACAGCAGACCATGGTAGTAAATGGAGGGGTGTGCCTCCAGTGCTTTACACCTATGAAGGGGGATTTGTCCCCATAAACCTGCTGACGGTGACTAAAAGATGAGCTTTCACAAGCACTTCTTTTGGTATCTGAGCTGCCAGTGATAACTGACTGTCTTCTGTCCTGTGCCTCTTCTGTGCAGGGATGCACAGCACTGGGAGACTAACTGCTTGCTTTAAAGAGAGTGACAGAAAATAAAAAAGCCCCTATAAAAAGTCCCCATTAGTCCCCCAGCCCAGTCCACCCTACAGTGACATAAGCAGCAACACTGCCCCTACCAACGATTCAGCAGGGATGCAGACAAGAGCAGGTACAAGTGGCTAGTGGCTGAGGAGTCACACAATTGAGAGAAAAGCCTGTACAGCAGCAACTGGAGGCACCTGAGTTACCAGAGTGGTAGATTTCCTAAGGTACTCCCAAGAATATGTCAGATCCTATGTAGGCCAAATCTATCCCTGTCCCCTGAATGAGGATAGTCTCCAGCAGGTAGGCTCCTAACTTTGGTAAACCAACTAGGTGCCTGAATTTAGACATTCCATTAGAGCTTTAGCGATAAGCTTGTGCAACATTTTTAGAACATACAATTCCTCTTGGGATTTAGTACTTATAGAGAGGGTTAGGGTTAGCTGGTGATGTTCTATCCAAGGTTAAATGATCTAAATATGGTTCAGGAGCCTTCCATTTTTCTTTTCTGTCATTTGCTCTCTCCTTCTTGTTCCACTCTGCCCTCCTTTTCCTGGGAGCACTGGGCCGGGTCAGCTGTTACCTGTGCCAGTTCCCAGTGCCTCTGTCCCTGTGTGCGTGCTGCTGCACCTAGACCCCGTCCTGCTGAGGCTGGTGGCTGGCTGCTCAGGAGGGCCAAGAGCAGATCAGGGAATGGGGAGGTGATGGAGATCTCTCCCACTTCTCCCTGTTCTGAGCTGGCCAGCTGGCGGTGGCCAGGGGCGGCTGTATAAATGGATGTGCTGCAGTGAGGTTGTCTTGGCTGGCCACACTGTATGACTCTAGCACTTACTGAACCCAAAGTTGCCAAAAGTCATGTGTCTGTCTGTGTGCTCCTGTATAATTAATGCAGTTTAGTGGGAGTGAATTACAGAAAATAATCTTCTAATAAATCAATGTTCTATAGCTTCTTGGCTTTTTTTTTTCAAGTTTAAATTAATTACACCCTTGAAAGTTGCTCACCTGAAGTTTATAACCTTCTTTTTCTCTCTCATTGGGGTTATTTATCTCGTGATTAGACTGTTTGCTTTGCAGTATATAATTCACTGAAAGGCTGGGAACATGTTTTCCACAGATACTCGAATTTCAAGTCGATGCACTTCCTCACATGTTCTAATGTGTAAAAAGTGTCTGCATGACATCATAAAATTTCACCCAAAATTTTAGACAATGCAGTATTCAGTAAAAAAAAGTGATGCCTAAGGGCAATACAGGCTTTATAGTCAAATAGTAATGTCAAAATCAGTGTTATTTGTTTTTCTTATACAAAAATATCATGCCAAAAAATGAGAGTTTACCCAAAATGTTACTGACAGTGCTTGGTGACCATGAAATTCCTAAAGAACAAAGGATTAAAACCATGAAAAGACTGGCCAATGAGGGAAGATTTTTTTTTTTAAAGCTATGAATAAGGAGATAGATGTGTACACAAAAGCTTGAAGAGTGTAAACAGTACAGAGGGAAAGGAATTCTTTCTGATTATCTAGAGGGCTATAACTTGGATATAATGGGAGAAGATTAAACAAGGGAAAACAAAGTTAGAGCACTGAAGAAGTTTGTAACTGTGAGGTCAGTTACAATTTCCAGTCTCCGTGTAACAGAAACCCCATCAGCTGGATCCTTCAAAACTCACCTTTAAAAGTGCACATAACTCTGTCACTGGAGCTTTGCATTTGCAAATTTGGGTCAGGCAGTTTGGGACCTCTCCAGAAGCTCGTATGCAAAGTGACAGGTGCTGCTGAGGCCAGACTGGGCTTTAACTCAGTGAGTCTGTACCAACACAGGAGTTCGCTTATCCAGCTCAAAGCCAAACCAGCATTCTGGCCCATAGAACCTAATGAGAACAGTCATCAGAAAAGAATGCCAAACTGATAGAGGAAAGGGCAAAATGACCCTACAGGTTTCTGTGGTTCTACACAAGAAGCAGTGTTGGCCTTGACTGAGAATTTACTCCACTGCAGAGACATATATTTTAAAGCTTTAAAAGGAACTCTGAAGAAAGCAAAAGCAAATTTTAATTAACTGATTACACTGTAACAAATCCTTAAAATAAAAATGTATATGAACTTTTGAAGACTTTTTTCAGTTGTAACTATCTATCTAATATTCTTATTCAGATAATTTTTTGCTGTATTAATTTTTCTTATAGGCAATTAAAGTGTTTCTTTTTCTGCCTAGGCAATTCTGTATTTTATTTCAAACAAAAACTGCAGTAAATCTGTAGTAAATCTGCATTTAAATCCTAGGTAAAGAAAGGACAGGGTGCACAAATTGCCACTGTACAGTGTGTTCAGCTACACAGTAGGCATTACAGATTGTACTGACATGGGGCTGTAAACAGCTTTCATGCAACATCATCTATCATGCCATGGTCGGTTACCTCACCATCATGTTATTTTATGCTTCCTGAGCCCTAAACCACCAAAGGTTGCCCACTGCTCAGGAGCTGCGCTGATGCCTGATCGCATGAAGTAATGAATGCTCAGCCAAGTGTATATTGTTTCTGCTTGTGCGCTGCTGTAATTTGTTTATCTGTCTAAAGATTATGCAGTTGAAAATCCACAATTTTATGCTGCCTTTGTAAATTATCAAGTCGCTTTTGATGAATGTATCCCCACTTCCGATGCTGGTGGCATTATGATCTTGAAATATTGGAAAGTGCTCATGCATACAATGCAGAAGGTTATGTTTTTATATTTTTGGCAGACAACCATGCTGTAAAGTAAATCTGACCTTAAGCTTCCTTACTGCATTAAAGATAATTCAGTTTTAACTTTATCGTTCTAAATGCTACTGTTTATATAAAGTTATTGCCCAGTCAAACTTGACTGATTACAGATGAGAAAGTCTTGGCTGTTTCCTACAAAATAAATTAGTATCGCCAACTAGTTTAAAGCAATCTACAATTGCATTAGAGACTGGAGAGTGTGCGGATTACAGATTTAATTAGCTTATAGAAATTGTTTAGCACAATAAGAAATCATTTTGTATGGCAATGTATTTGTATTTATTCCTGAAGTACTGTGCTAGAGAATCAAAATAGTTCCTCCAAATCACATTTATTGCAAATGGCAGAAAGATGAGTACATTTTATTATTCATTAAGATAAAAATGCTAAAGAAGTCAGTGTATAAGGGTAAAGTTCAACATGGAACAAAATGAAAGCAATTCATAATGGAGACCGGAGGAATGTCATCCGTCATTTGCTGCTTTTCTTAAAATCACTGAATGCTTTTTTTCAGATGAAGAAATTTATCTCAGAGAAATGGTTAAAGATTATACTCATAACCTGAAAATAATAATTCATCTCTCTGAACATTTAAAATCCTCTATATGATGAAATCAAATGCTGTTATAAGGCAACATGGATTGCATTTAATTCAAAGAACATTTATCTCACCTAATTCAATAAAAATTGTGTTGTTCTTAAAAAAGGACTGGCCAAATGTGCTTGCTACACTTTGCAGCAGAAGCCTGGAATGCAACTACAAGTCACTCATTTCACTTAGTGCAGCGTTAGCCATGAATGTTTCCCAAGATCCCATCAGCAGAGAGGAGGCACAGAGATCTCAGGGGTTTTTTTTATGCAGGCAAACTGCACAAATTACTGCAAGCAGTACTGGGCATAAAAGTTTGTTTTACACATCCTTTCTCTGGAGGAGCCAAACGAACATGTGTTAATATCACCTCATTCAGAAACTGGTTTCACCTATTTGCACAATATTTCCAATGTTCCTTCTGTGTGTGTAATCTGGAGAATTCTTGGACTGACTATTGTTCTGTTGTTTTCTGGTTTTTTTTAACTAGTCAGAAAATGATGAGAAGATAGTAATATATGACCACATTGGGCCAAATGTCTGCATGGGGGATCACAAGGTAATTAAATATTTTAGTCTTTTATCTTCTTTTTTTTTTTAATTAGGAAGGAGAATGTATGCACTAGGTTCTACTAATTGTAATTCAGCTATATCTCTGCCCTATTTTTAAGTAATACCTTGAAAATGTTTCAAAGTCGAATTCAGCTGCAGCCAGTCTGTCTATCAGAATGGCTGCTTGTATGAAATCAAAGAACAGGACAGGTGCTAGAATGAAAGCAGGGTACGATGCAAGCGAAGAGGAGCAGCCATCTGTGCACTTAAAACTCTTCTAGCAGAACACAAGTGATTTCATTGGGTTATCAACTATGCTTTCAAAGCATAGCTTCAACTAGGTTGATGCATAGATGCTTATTAGTAAAAGAACATATTGGCAGTTCCATGTTCAAACAACAAGTGATAAAAATAATATAGAGAAACGATAAAGAATTATAAATAAATAAATACCAGTTGCTTAAATTAATAAAATACCTGAATTCTATGGTCTTCTTTTCTGAAGATACCAGATGGAAACCTAAGTTAGAAATAGAATAAAACATACAAAAAAGTATTTCCTTTCCTTGAAAAAAGCCAATTGAGGAGTAGGAGGTAACCTCTGAAAGCCTATCTAAAAACAGCATTGAGGCTCTTGAATGATAATTCAGAGAGGGATAGTGGGTAATTGTATGTGTGGATGCATGTGTACATGCAAATCTGAACTCACAAATGCATACCCCTATTTAATTCCATGGTCAGAGAATTATTTTCTAAGGAAAAATGCACTTAAGGCATTTGGTCTAGAATCATCCAAGGTTTTAAAATAGAGCAACTTACTAACTTATCCAGTAAACAAGAAGCTCTGGGTCAGCCAGTTCAGAAACAGCAGTTTTTGTTTCCTTCATCACCAAGGTGGTGCGGCACTGTTACAAAAGGGAGATGTGTATGGTACCTGAACCTCTTCCCACAGAAGTCTGTGGAAAATTTTCCCTTAAGTTTCAATGGGAGCAGAAATCTGTGAGGAGATGATGTTGTTCCCTTGTGCATTTTGTAATTAGATTAATTCAAAAACTTGTTGCAACATGTTGGTTCCAGTCATAGAGAATTTTTTGTTATATTTACTACTGACTAAAAAGAAAAAAAAAAAAAAACCACGTATGTTTCAAACATGTAACTTCTATTTTTCCCTAACTTGCTGCAGCCTGTGTTCCTGTCCTTTCGAATAGCTGCTGGGGCAGGTAAACCTATTGCAAATGTGCACAAGTGTTGTGTCGTGCAGTGATGTGGTGGTAAATATCATCTTTTTTCTTTACATTTCTATTACATTTTCTACATCATTTCCCCTGTGTTTATCTTTCTTTTTTAAAAAATGCCAATTCTGCAACAGGAAAAAGATGCCTACGAAGTGAGAAGATTTTCCGTGAAACCACACTGTAGCCAGGAGGGAAGGCAGCACACTGAAATCTGTAATCCTAACAGCTGTATTGATAAATCCAGTCCTGAGTGCCACATTTTTAGACTGCTGATCGTACACTATGCTTCAGCATCTGGACTCTGTTCAAGAGACGCCTCACATACCTCACTGTCTTGTATGTTCATGTGACATCAAGTAGAAATGTGGAATTATTTTTTATATATATGTCACAGTTCTGTTGCCAAAACTCTAAATAGACAGCAGATATGTTATGTATTCTAGATTTCACAACTTTCAACTTTTAATAAGTGTTTGTCAATGTGGAAAAGCTATTTCAGCATATTATAAAGTTTTAAAGGTATCATACCCATTATATACCTTTACCACTTTGGGATTTTGTACATTGGATTGTATAGATAGAGATATTGGTGGTTTTAAATGGTATTTTCTTTTTTGACCAAGGCTAATGGTTTGTGTTTTAGTTTTAGCATTTTTGTTTTAATTTTTTAATTTTTTTTCTCATTTTATTTACTATACTGCCATGTTACATGGTTTTTGAATCACACAGCAGCTGCTTTCTATACATACATATATGTGTGTGTATATATATATGTATGTATGTGTATATATACACAGATATATAAATAATTTATAAACCTGACCAAAACTTATGCTAAATATACTTTCCAGTATGAATGCTTGAGAGTGCCATATCAGCAGTAAGTATTGGAGTCTTAGCAGGTTTAGTTTAAGTGTACATCAACAACCAACATTTATATAATAAATAATATATAGCAGTGCCATCCTGGATACAGATATATAGCATACTATATAGCACATATATTAGCAGTTTCACTTTGTTACTCCTATAATCTCTTCTTTCTATATAATATTAAGGATTGAATGTGAAGTTCTTAGCTAGGTTTGGGTGTAACTTTCCAGAATTTTGTAAACTGTTTTTGTCCATCTTTTGTTACTGTTTCATGGTGCCATATTCTATATTGAAACAATAACAATACGGGAGAAGAAAATCATAGTCGCTTCAAGTAGCAACTGTATTGGACACAGACTGTATTTATACAGTATTTAAAAAAAAAAAAAAAAAACAACCATCAACCCAACTGTAAATTTTCCTGGTTAGTAGCTCAGTGCAGCCTACAATATAGTCTTGTTACAGACATTTTCCTCCCACCACTAAATACAACATTAAAAGGTGATTAGGGAGTCTGTTGATGAAACACAAATGTATGTTTTATTGATTTAATTTAGAACACTACAGAGTTCATGGACTGCGTGATGGCATTAGATTGATGCTTGATTTTGGTATAAATCACTACCATTGGAAATGATTTGATATCCGCTTGCAGAGTTTTCTCAACAGTACAGCCCAGTTTATAGCAAGTTTTGTTGCCCAAAGGGTGTCTGCAGCTCTGTATTGTTACTGTGCCATGTTGCATTATAACCACACAGTAATTCTATTTAAGCGAACTCAACTCATGATAACTCTGAAGGCCTTTAGAAATGAGTACTCTGGTTCTCAAGCAATAAAACTAATCATGGTGAACATGGCTGTGTCTGCCCCTTTCATTTGGTGATTACAGGGAAATTCTTAAATTGTCACATTTCTTATTGAGATACCTTTGAATCTGCCAAGCAACAAGGGTATTTTTCACATGAAAACTTCTACACTAGGATGCAGTTCTGGTGTTAATCAAAACACAATACAAACCGAGTAAAAGGCACTGAGGAGCTGGTATGGGAGCCCTGATAAGAGGAAGGTGATGCAGCTTTACAAGCTGTTCATAAGATGCTAGTCCTCAGCAAGTCAGTAAATGTGCCACCATAAACTCCTTTGTGATTATCCCAAGCTTCAGAAGAAACCTCTCCAGCCTTTTCCAGCAGGGACGGGGGCCCGAGTACGGTGAACTCCCTGTAGCCTCCAACCGCAGGTCGTCCGGGGCCCAAACCTTCCCGGGGTTGCAGGCTGCACCGGTCACCTGCCGGGGTGAGCTACTGAGAATGCTACGAATTGAACCCTCAGAAATTCATGAAACGCAACTTCCACATTTTAACAGCCCCGGACCGAATCCAGGGGCACGGGGTGAGCCGAGCCAGGCCGATGCCAGCGGACACCCCGCCGCAGCGCCGGACAGCCCAGGAGCGGCGGGCTCTGGCCCAGGATGGGGACGGGTCCTGTCAGCTCCCCCTCTGCCCAGGGCCGTGTCTCCGGGCTGTCAGTCCTGCGGTGCCTCGGAGCCTGCTTCTCCCGTAACGCCCCCTCGGAGCTCATTTCGTTTAAGAACTTTGGGAAGAGGCAGGTGGGAATGACTAGCCTCGAGCGCAGGTGCTTTTATCCAGCCACTTCCCCTCAGGAGCCCGAACACCGATCCGGTCTCCGCGTGCTCACAGCCGGGGTGAAGACTAGACCCGAAACTCGATTTACTCCCTCTGTAAACGCGGCATATCTGGGCGCGGCCCCGTTCAGTGAGTAGGGATTTGCGGGACCCCCCCCCCCCCCCGCCCTCCCCGGGACGCGGAGCTGCCCCGGCAGGAGCGAAGGGGAGTCAGTCACAGTGAGCGGGGACACCGGCACCCGAGGGGCCTGCACGGGGAGAGGTCCGGGCCCCTTTCAGCAGCAGAGCCGCGCCGACGCGGGCCCGTGTCGTGCCGCGGTGGTAACGGCGCCGTGCGGGCCTCGGCACCCAGAGGGAGGGCGAGCAGGGGAGGCCCGGGCGCGGCTCTCCGCGGTGCGGGGAGCCAGGACGTGCCCGCTCGGCCCAGCGCTGCGGAAGGTGGCTGCAGAACGGGGGGCCTGCGGTGCTGGGTCCCGCACCGGACGCTGGCTGCTGGGCAGGGCAGCAGGAGCGCCTGCAGTGCAGCCGCTCCCTGCCTTTGCTCGGGCTGCGAAGCCATAGCTGAGACACGGGGAAAAGAGACGCTCTCGTTCCTTTAAAAAAAAAAATAAACAAAAGCAGCAAAAAAAAACATCTTAACAACGCGGGCGGCTCAAACACCCACGCGGACTCGCGTGTGCCGAGGGGGAAATGTGGAGTCTCGGGCGGCTGGGAGCGCTTTGGCGGCCACGGAACGGCGCGGAGCCCGGTTCGGGCACGGGTGCGGACGCAGGTGTGGGGCCGAAGTACGGCCCGGAAGCCCGGCGGGAAAGCACGGGAGGGTGGTGGAGCCGCCGCGGATCTCAACAATTTCTTCCCCGGGTTTTTGCAGTGGCCAGTACGCAGGCAGCGCAATGGGCTGTGTCCCGGCCCCTATCTCCCCTCTCCGGAGCGGACCCTATCACCCGCCCGAAGCCGACGAAACGCTGCATGGGCAGCTCGGGCTGCACGTTCAGCCCCGGGTCTGTCTCCCCTCCGGGGCTGATGGGCAGTCCCACAGCGCGGGCCCGCACGCCGCAGTGACCGCGGCCCCCGGGGCTCTCCCGGCTCAGCCCGCCCGACCCCGGACGCAGCGGCTCCACTTCCCTTGCGGAGCAGCATCGGGCACCCTGCAGAAGGCTCTGGTGTCCTCGGCCCCTGGCACAGAAATGCGGGAAGAAACTCACTAAAGGAGGTTGTTAAATAATTTATTGATTTATACAAAGTCTTTCCAACACATGTGGAGACATTCTAATGTAAAATCAAGTGTCCATTTTCCTCTCGTGCTTTTTTTGGGCATTGGTTTGGTTTTTTGGTATTATTAAGCATAAAATCCAGAGGCAGGAGAAATGAAACTGCCAAAATGCTGAGGGGACAGAATGAAAGAAAACTGCCGTTTTTACACTAGAAATATACATCACAAAATCTGAAATTGCTATATACAAAGTGGCTGAGCTCAGACTTGGGACCCATAGAAAACGTAAGAAAACCTGATTGTTAGGAGCAGGAAATTAACAGGAAGGCTAAAGGAAAGAGCGGGAAACCTTACAGGGACACAAAACCCAAAAAGTTGAAAAAATTTCTCTGAAATTTACATCGATGAGAAAGAAAATAAATTCATAACTTATTCTGTAAAAAATATATACATTTCACATACATCTTAGGCTGTACAACACACCACTTCAAACACCCAGTTACACTCACCCCTGCCGCGCTGCCCGGTGCGGCCGTCGGCCCAGCGCCCTCACAGCGTATCTGAGCTGGTGCTGCAGGGGCTGACAAGGGACAGGTTTGTGGATTTGTGCTTTTTCAATAGCCTCGTGATTTTTTCATCGTCTGAGTTGGGGTCCAGGGGCTTGTTGTATTCGTCATCGTCCTCATTGTCTGAGCTTTCCTTCAGCTTCTCTGTCTCCGAGTCGTGCTTCTTCTTTGCCGAGGCCATCTCTGCTGCGTGTCTCTTCCGCCACTTGGTCCGTCTGTTCTGGAACCAAACCTGGGCACCGGCACCGGGCACAGCTCAGCCACGGCCTCGGCCCCGCCGCCGCGTCCACCCCCGCCGACCCCATCCCATCCACAACGCGGGGCTGCGGGCACTCGGAGCAGAGCCTGCACCAGGCAGAGCCCCGGACGGCTCCGGGGAAGGGGGCGTCCCGTTGGGGATACCTGCCCGGCTCTGCGGGGCTGCACGACGCTTAAATCAGCAGCTTCCTAGAACAGTCATTTGTTGAAAACAGAATACAATAGCCAGGAAAAATAAGTACTTTTGGCTTATAGTGTACCCCAACATTCAGATGCACCTGCAGGCTTCGCTAAAAAATTTGCGGGGTTACACAAGGTAAAGTTGTGCCAGTGGATGTGATCCTCGTGGAAAAGTGACCATTTAAAAAAATTACCTGCGAGGGGCTTTTTGTCGTTGTTGTGATGGGGGTTTATATTAAGTATAATGTCGATTTATTGTAATCATTTGCAGCAGAGAGCTCTAAGCACAAAACACCTAGAAATTAGCCTAAAGTCTATCCAATATTGAAATGTAACTTAAATTCTAACTGATACCCCCCAAAAAAAAAATCCTTGCTAGTAATTATCAACATGGCAGAAAGCAGCCGCGGCAGGGAGCGGGAGAGGCGGGAGCCCGCGGGACGGACCTACCTTCACCTGGCTCTCAGTCATCCCCAGGGAGTAGGCGAGCCGGGCGCGCTCCGGTCCTGCCAAGTATTTCGTCTGTTCGAAGGTTTTCTCTAAAGCGAATATCTGCTGCCCAGAGAAAGTCGGTCGAGAGTGTTTCTTCTTACCGTCCTTGTCCAAAACCATCCCCGTCTGAGCTGGAAGCGGAGAAAGAGCTGCGTCAGGGATGAACTCTGCACTGCCCCCGGCCCGCAGCCAGGCCCTGCGGAGCCGCTTCGGGTGTCCGCCGGCTCTAAAGCAGGGCTCGGTCTGGGACAGACCGGGGGCCGTGAGGACCGAGTAACCCGCACCGGGCTTTCCTGCCACCCGCCCCGTTCACCGCGCTCGTCCTCCGGCTTGGGGCCGCCCCGGCTCTGGATGCCAGGCCGCTTGCTCCCCGCGCCCTGCAAGAACCGGCCGCACTTACCGGGACAGGCGAGCCGAGGATCTCTCCAGGGAGAGCCTTGCACCACTCCCGGCCAGAAAATGGGCGGCCGTCCCGGCAGCTCCGCCAGAGGCTTCGGGTAGCGGGAGACGGCAGCGGGGCTGAAGTACATCCCGGCTGAGGCTGCCAGCCCATTGATGCGGGGTAGCCCGCCCAGAAGGTTGCTGGCACTGCCCACGGGCCGCCCCAGGATGTCGCTTATTCCGTGCGGTGTCCCCAAGGGGAGCTGCGTGTTGAGTCCGCCCAGGGCCGGTGCCTTGAAACCGGAGGGGTTCTGCAGGGCGTAGGGGAACAGGGAGGTCTTCATCTCGGCCATGTTGTGCAGCGCGGCGAGCGGCGCACTGCTAAGGACGAATGCGCTCTGGCGATTAGCATCCATCTGTCCCACCGCTAACATCTGCGGGCATCAGCGAGCGTGGGTCCTTCCCAACCGCGCCGCGGCCGCTCCGCTGGGGACCCTCGCCGGGACCGCGGCCGCGGGCGGGACGGGCTCCTCGCCCCTCGCGGGATCTCAGCGACAGCAAGTCCCGAAGTTTGCTGGGAACAGGAAAATCCCGGCGCTTGACCGCCCGCTCCCGCGGCGCGCAGCTCCGAAGTCCAGGCTGAAGAGCGACGAAAGCCGAGCCGGGGCGAAAGCCAGTCTGCGGCCAAACAGCAGAATGGGAGTCCCGGGAGAAAGAGCCCCACCGGCGGCGTGTCCCGACGGGAATACGGGCAGCGCGCTCCACGCGCGATCCGGCGGGAAGGGGATGCGGAACCTGCAGCTCCGCGCGTCGCCCCGGCCGCGTGTCCGGCGGCCGCGGGGACGCTCCGCGCCGCGCCCCGCGCGCAGATAACCGCGCGGGCACCTGCGCGCCCCGCGCCCATTGGGCGGCCGCCGCCCCGCGCCGCCAACACCGCCCAATCGGCGGGCGGCGCGCGCCTCCACCCCGATACGTCACGGCCGGACCGAGCCGTGGGAGCGCGCGGGGCTGCACGTGGCCGCGCCGCGCCCGACGGGACCCCCGGCCCCACCGCGGGGTCCGACCGGCCAGCCCGGCCCCACCGCCGGGTCCGCCAGTCCGCCCGGCCCCACCGCGGGGTCCGACCGGCCAGCCCGGCCCCACCGCCGGGTCCGCCAGTCCGCCCGGCCCCACCGCGGGGTCCGACCGGCCAGCCCGGCCCCACCGCCGGGTCCGCCAGTCCGCCCGGCCCCACCGCGGGGTCCGACCGGCCAGCCCGGCCCCACCGCCGGGTCCGCCAGTCCGCCCGGCCCCACCGCGGGGTCCGACCGGCCAGCCCGGCCCCACCGCCGGGTCCGCCAGTCCGCCCGGCCCCACCGCGGGGTCCGACCGGCCCCACCGCGGGGTCCGACCGGCCCCACCGCGGGGTCCGCCAGCCCGCCCGGCCCCGCCCCGCCGGCCGCTCTACCCCCGCCGGCCGCCAGTGGCTACATCCGGAGGCGGCGGTGCCCCCCCACTCGCCGCGTCGGGCCCCTCCCGCCGGCGCCTCATCGAACAGCCAGGCAATGAGCGCCGGGCCCCGGCGGCCGTTCTGCCCCGGAGCATTGAGGGGTAATGCCCTCCCCGATCGCTATTCTGTTGGGTAATCGGCTCCGTCTTCAGCTGCTCAGCGGCCGTTCCCTCGCGCTAGAGCCTAACGTTTTTAAAGCTGTTGTAAAAAATTATCTTACGCCCTGTGAACAACTTTGTTGTCTGTTCTGGCATCGCAAAGGCCTTCCCGTCCTTCTCGGCCTTCCCTACCTTCTCTTCCTTCCCTTCGTTCCCCCCCACCCTCCCGACCCGACGTAGGGGTATAGCCCCTGGTCTTTAAAGGGAAAAAAACTATTGTTGCATCACTGCGGAACCAAGCTCGTTCGAATAAATTGAATGACCAGAGCTATTCCTAATCGAAAGCATAATTCACTGTCAAGAAAAGAAGAATTCCGATTTGAGGCTTATACAGAAAATAATTCCAATAACTGGGTTTATAGCATGTTTTCCGCCTTGCAACTGCTTTCTCTACGGGTTTGATACATTGTTATCCAAGGAAAACATTAACCACAACAAGCGGGGAACTAAATCTTTTGAAAGTGTTCATAAAGTAAGCACGAATCGACTTGATCATATCAGAACAATTACTAAAAGCGTGGTCCTTTGGATGTAGTCATGTTTGTCGTCAGAATCGTTTGCAGGTGAACAGGGTTTCGTTTAACCTGTAACAAGACCGTAATGTCAATGTAGGTCAGCTTTGGGAAGTAATTATTCGGGTTCGTCCATGGTCTTTGTTTTCAATCGCTGGAGTTACGGGATGTAACAGTCCGTGCGTCTCGTTTTGTGCATCCTTGTAAAAAGCTTCGTGTACAAACGTGAGATTCAAAACGACGCTGCGCTAAAGAAGGTTTAATAAACGACTTCGTTGTTTTTCCCTCTGCCTATTGCAAACATCAGCAGCGGACGGAACAGTCACGGGCTTTGTAAGGAGAGCCTCATCAGCTCTGTGCAGGCTCGTTTCCGCGACGCCTGCGTGCGTTGGGAAGGGGCTGGCGATGCCACCTGCTCCCTCCGCCTCCGGCGCGGCCCCGGCTCACGGCGGCGTTGAAAGCTGCTGCAGGTGGCCGCAGACGGGGCTGATCGGCTCTTCCGGAGAGTCGTGGCTTCCGCCAGAGATCGGGGACCACCCGTCCCGGGCAGGCAGGTGCCGGCGCGCAGTCAGCCCGCGGCTCGGTCTCTGCCACCTCGTGCCTCTCCGGGGCGTAGACCGCCGGGTTTGCTCGCGTCCCGCCCGTCTGCCTGCCCCAGTGCGGTGCTAGGGGCCAGCAGCGCCTCTGCCCGCCGAGCCCGCAGATCTCGCGACTCTGAATGCCGACCCCGCGGCGCTGAGCGGCTGACGAGAGGAACACCTCCCGCTCCGCCCGGCCGGGGCCGGGTGCTGATCCAGACACGGGCAGCCGGCAGCCGCTCACCGAGGAGCGGCCCCGCCGAGACGCCGCTTTCTTGCGCGGGACCGATGGAACAAGGTAAGCGTGCGGCCTCCGCCATCCACGCTGCGGCGGGGCGAGACCGACCCCCCGTCCACCCTTGACGGGTAAGCTCGCCGCTGGGCTGCCGTGCCGCCGGGAGCAGAGGGCCGTGGCGGAGTGCAGTGTCCTCCCGCGCCTGCCGCCTGCTTCCCCGGGACATCCGAGAGTGTCCGTGCCTGTGTCCCGCCGCCGCCCCGCTCCCGCGCGGCTTCCGCCGCAGCCAGGAGCGCGCAAAACGCGACGCGCGTCGCCCCCGGCGGCCTCTGGACCGCGGTGGCCAGTGGCCCTGCAGGGGGCTGCTACCTCGGGTCTCTCGCCCATCGGCGCACGGGTCCCGGGGGCAGAGCCAAAGCCTCCCGCTCCATCTAAAGCCGCCCTCGGAATCCGGTTGACAGTTTGTATGTTATCAATGACACTTGTTGCACACCAGTGGTGCGTTTGTCCATTTCACGGACTTTCCTGAAATCTCAAACCCTCTTTTTTTCCAAGTGGAAATATGTGGGGTTTATTTCTGTAGACCCCGTGGCATGATAAATCTACTTTTGCGTCTGTTCTTCCGATGAGGTGTGGCACCGAAAGAGAAGACCACGGGCAGGCATCGCCGGGTGTCTCCGGCTCCCCGCCCGCGGGCTGCTCGCGAATCCTCTTTCCGCCCCGCCGCTCCCTCTCCCCGATGCTGTTGGGTCCCAGGCGCTGCCAGGCTGCTCCGGGGCCAAGGACTCCCCTAGCCCTTAAGCAAGCCCCGTTCCGGGTGCAAAGCTCGTTCCCCTCGGAGACGTCGCAGTGGCCGGGCAGTCATCGGGGCGACTGCACCGGCCGCTACGCGCGCCCGGGCCCCAGCCATCTGATTGCTCGCCCCTAGCCTCGGCACAGCGCCACAATCACACCCGGCAGCCTCTCGGAGTGGTGGTCTCGGTAAAATAAGTCGGGAATACCGTTCCGAAGAGGCAGCGGCTCATCGGCTGCCGGAGCGCTTGCCGTCTCCGGTGCTTCCTGTGGCCGAGCAGAAGTTACTGATGGAGGGCTTTCGGAATGTTCATTTCGGCGGAGGAGAACAGGGCCGGGCAGCGCGGTCGCCTGTCCGGGCTCCCCGCGCCCTGCCCCGCGCCCCTGCGGCCGGCCCGGCCTCCGCCGCCTCCGCGCCCTGCCGGCGCCCCCTGCCGGCAACGGGCCGGGCCACGGAGCGGTTCGTCCGCCCCGCCCGCCGGGCCCGGTCTCGGTCTCGGTCTCGGTCTCGGTCTCGGTCTCGGTCTCGTTCCCGTTCCCCCGCCGGGCCCGCTGCCGCCGCTTTTCTCCGTGCCGGATGTGTTGTGGCGGCGGTGGGACGGGGCTAAGGCGCCCGGACGGACACGAGCGCCGGGGCTCCGGGAGACTCGCGCGGCTGCCCCGGCGCTGTCCCTGCGCAGTCCCGGAGCCTGACGCGCCCGCACCGGGCCGCGGATGGTAAGACCCGCGGCACTGACGCACTCGCCAGGCGTAATTACAGGCAGGACAAAACACGAATTCCCACCGTGTGAAGTTCACGATCGTTTTGCTTTGCCCCTGACATCAGTAACATTTCTTAAAAATGGCTTAGAAACAAAACTGATATCAGTAACATCAAATTCGTCTGGGACTTAACACATTCCAACATAGGAAAAGAGGAGTATTGCAGTACGTGGACCAGAATTAAATTCTACATTACAAATAACTTCAGACAAGTTTTATTTAACCTGTTTTTTTTTGTTTGTTTGGTTGGGTTTTTTTTGTTATATATACAGCCAAAGTACCTTTTCTTGTAGCTTCTGTGCAGCTGAAAATGTCTGAGAGGTTGTGGACTAGAATAAAATAAGTCACGAATAGATTCCTCCACTGTATTATACATTATTGTAAAGTGCAGCTGTAAAGTCCATGTAAAAACAGAATAACTGAGAAAGCAGGAGCTCAGAGCAGCTCACCTCACAGGTTTCCTTTCCTGAGTTATTCTGCAGCTGATGGAGGTATCAGTGGAGGAGCGAGGGAAATGATGCTGTTGCACAGAGTTACATAGAACAGGAAAATCCACATCCTAGCCCTGTGATGATGCTGTCTGCCTGTGTTCCTGACAGTATGGATGCTGCTTCTTCACAGCCTACCTGAAAGAGATCCTTGTGTTTAAAAATGAGGGGTATTTTTGCCTAATAATGTAGTCACTAGAAAACAAAGTCATTTTAGACAAAATGATCTCTGTTGAAACATCTCAGACGATGATGTATGTTCTGAGAAAGGCCATATTTAATATTTTCCATTATGATCCTTGGCACAAAAGGTAGGAATCTGCTAATGGTGCAGAGCTGAGAGTGTTCATAGTCTGGAGCAGCAACAAGAGAAACTGGGTGACCTTGAGAACAGTGTGACAGAAATGTGAAGAAATGTAAAAATTCTGTTTCTAACTGATATCTTCCTGGGAAGCTGGTTAACTTCAGCTACCAAGGACATAGATGAGACTGCTTTTTAGTTCTTTCTAGAAAGAACAAAAACAAAAGGCTCAATATGTATCTTGTGACTCTCTGAGGTTTTAATCTCTTTATTGGGGTGGGGGGAGAGCTATATATTTAAATCCTGTCAAAATAACTTATTCATGCTGAAGACTAGAGTGAGATTTTAGGATGAGGAAGTTTTCAGTACTTCTGTGTGAATTGGTCTGCTTTGGATTTTAAGCCACAAGTTTTGAAGCTCTGGAAAACATGAATTAGGTTTAAGGAAAGCTTCTAGTGTTATAATCACCAATCATTGCTGTAAATATTGATGGAAAGTAGCATGAACATAATTTTATACATATTTTTAGGGCAAGAAATGAAACAGTATTTCTGCAGGTGAAACTTCTGAGAGATTTAAGATAAGCAATTATTAGCATTAGTTTTGTTCTCTCTGTTGTATATCTTGACAGACACACTTAACAAGGATATGGTGGGGTGGGGGTGGTTTTTTGGCTTAATGTCCTTATTAAAATGAAGGGCTTTTCTTACCCTAGTTGATCTAGGAGTCAGTTTATGTTGGACTGAATTTTTGGTGCAGCTTCCAGTAGATCACTGGTATTACTGAGATTCCCAGGACTTTGATTTTTTTTTTTTCCCTCTTTCTGGGGAAACCCTGGTTTTACCTGTCCCTTTTCTTCTGCCAATGGCTTAGATGGTTGTTAATATTAAGACCACTGAGTTTTTAGATCGTGTTAAACTTGGTGCCCACCCACCAACCCTCTCCCACTTCCCTTGTTCCTCCAATGCTATTCTTTTCCTACTTGTCTCCACTCTAATAGTTTATCCTTTTAATGAGAGAAGGCTACAAATTATTCTTTCTAAGTAAGATAAGCCCTTGTGAGCTCTATTTTATCTAACCAAGACTGGGAAGTCGTTTGCTCTTATTTGTATTAAACAGATGTATATACTTTACCGCAAGTCATTAGTGCTATAAAGAGATTGCCTTCCTATTGATAGCCTGGATGGGGGAACTCAGGAGTAAGTTGCCAATAAATAAAGAGTGTGCTTATAAGCACTATTGATTCTCTCTGAGCCACAGAGAATTGTTTTGTTAGTAAAACTCTACCTGAATATGTAAGTGAGGATAAGAAAAAAGACAGGGATTACTGAAAGCTGAGAGGACTGGGGTATGACTTGGGGTGAGAGCCTTACCTTTGTTTTTTTTTTTTTGTAAAGACAGATGACCAAAATGTGACAGCATTTTTTCTGGCCATCCTCAGAAATCTCAAGGCAATCCTTAGAAAACTGAAGGGTTAGCACAGAATTTCATATGGCACACGATTTCAGAGTGATTAGAGAGCTCCCCAAATCATGAAAGAAAATGAAAGTATCATTTGCGTAGGAAATGAAAGACTGGTGAGATTCAAATTCCTTTTGTCCTGTCTGGGTTTTGCAACAGTTTGAAAATGTTTCTCTGAGCAGTTTGGGGAATATTTCAACATATGCTGTTAGACAGCTATTAGGAGCCAATTCAGGAGCAAGTAAGAAGAGGAGCAGTGTGGTTCTGAGCTGTAGGACATCAGAGTCCATTTACTGGGAGTTGGAAAAATAGTGGATTGCTTAGGTTTATGATGCTTCCACTGTCTTGTGTGTTTCTTCCATATTCACACAGCTTGCTGAAAATAAATATTATCTGTATAGCTGTTTCCCAAGAAAGACAACAGGACAGAACTGGATGGACACTACATGGGCAAAGCTACAGTGCAATGGTGTTCTCTGTGAAGCCATGTTCGGTGGTAGGATTCCCATCATCTTCAGTGCACATATTCCATGATGTAATTTATATTTGTAAGCTGACAGGCTATTCCTTTAAGAGTATCTCAAAAGAATAACAAATTACATTATTACTCCTGCTTTGACAAATTTTTAATTGTGGTAAGTTAGAAGATTCTCCTGGTGATGTCCTGATCTTCCTCAGATTTTTTTGAAGAGGACATAAAACAATGATAAATGATGGTTATACATCAACCATTTAGTTATACGAGACAAAATATTGGAATTACCCTGACTGTGGAGCAGTAGATCGGCTAAATAATATCCATTTTATATTGTTACTCTTAGTAATAACAAAAAAAAAAAAAAATGACTGATGCACATTAAAGATATCCTGTGCCTTGAGGAAGCTGATTTCTTCAGACTAAAATGATAGTATGAATTCAGGATGTTTCAGGTTATATTACAAGTGCATCATATACTGCTTTCTTTATGCAATTTTCATCATCATTAAGACATACATGAATGTATCTAAGAAATTCTATGGTATCTGTGGTGGGTTTGGTTGGTTGGTTGGTTGATTGATTGGGGTTTGGACTCTGTTTTGGTTTTTTAAATACCTACCTAGTATTTTTTTCCAAAAAGCTCTTACAGAATTCATTACGTCTTCTGCTCTTAGGTTTTACCTTCTTTTTTAGATCTCTTTCCTTCTATTAGTTTTTGTTCTTACATTCAGTGATGATGTTATTTAAGTTTTTTTCTGGAGATTTGTTACATGTATTCCACAGTATTTAAAAATTAAAGAATGCTTTTTAATGATCAGGAGTTGTCAGAACGCTCAAGAAAAGAACCTTCATTGGGAACAAAACTGTTTATGCTGTGATTTGCCTTCCATATTCACTCAGTCTGCTAAAATTAGTATTATTTAGAGCTGTCTTTCTAGAGAAGACAGTAGGACAGAATTTAATTACACCACCTGAGGGCACTGTAATACTATTTACTTTACTTTTCAGGGCAAATACAAAAGGGTAGTGTTTGAAATTGTCCCAATTTTTCTTCCTCTTACGATTACTAGCAACTTCTAGAACAAGCATACCACTGAAATGAATCGGTATCATTAATAAAGAAAAGATGTGTTGTTGCTGGCAGGTATATTGGAAAGAAGGCCATCCTTTTCTCATGTCACTAACCTTTTTTCCTTGTTCCCATTGTAGAATGATGGTAATTTAAAATACAATGCTATTATTATTTACATGATGTGTTACTACTGTGGCAGTGATTGCTGTATAAAATAACGGAATCGTTTAGGTTTGAAAAGACCTCCAAGATCAGGGAGTCCAAGTGCTAACTTGAACTGCATGTACAAGCATTCTCCACTGAACTGTACTCCTGGGCTGCAGTTCTGGCTATTTACATTTCCTGCCTCTTCTCTGTGTGCAGAAAAGTGCAAAGCTGATGTAAAAGCACCCAATGACTGTGCTGTGTCCATGTACTTACACTGCTTATTCTACTTAGAGTCACTGACTGGTTTGGGTTGGAAGGGATCTTAAAGATCATCCAGTTCTAATGGCAGGGAGTGCCATGGGCAAGGACACCTTCCACTACACCGAGTTTTTTGGAGAATATAAAAAAGCAAGAAATAGGACCAGTGAAAACTCCCTACATGGGCACTCCTGATGTGGCTCGTTTTCTCTGTCTTGCCAAGTTACGTTCTCACTCAGCGCTTTCTACACTGCCATCTCTCTCTTTTCCTTATTCTTTACTGTTTTTCTGTCTGTTCTGTAGTAATTTGATTTCACCATCTTGTTATTTTCCCTGTTAGTGCAGGAAGAGGCTCTCCAAGTATAGTTCCAATAAGAAGGCCCTGTGCAGGTCAGGAACTCCTCTGCAGGAAGATGTGCTTTCAGAGGTCACAGCCTTTGGCACTGGTCACTCCTCCCTTCTTACAAGGAAGTGGCTGAACTCTCCCAGTTTATATTCACTTGAAATCACATGCTGAAGCCTTTCTGTTCTCTTTATACAACATGAAACACAGTGAAACCTTCATGTCAGAAACTAAATAGTATTTACAATTTTGTTAGAATAATAACCAAGTGCATTTCCACCAGAAAAATGCCTCAAAACTGTATTTTTTCAGTTTGGTCATTTCAGCAATCCAGGAATACATTCAGGGATAGTTCTATAGATAATATATTCTACAATGTCCAATTCAACTGACATAAATAATCCTTTTAATTTGTGTATGCTAATAGGATTAACAAGGGAATGATGCCGTTTCTTTTGCAGTTGAGGACAGAAGTGAATGAGCTCAGCTGTGTTTTGCATAACAGGATTTCTTAGAACACATAACAGAAAACAGAAAGTTGTGTCAGATAAAGTAGTTTAAAAATACACTGGAATAACTCATTGAGAAATTATCCCATATTAAAGAAAAATGAAAGTAAAAAAAGAATTTTAAAAGCTTTATTTAAAGATGACTCTACCTTTAAAAGGCATGGTATGAACCCTGTATTGGGGACAGGAACAGATATGTAGTTATTTAAGAGATCTTAGCTCTTCCAATAAAGCAATTCCAATAAAACAGAAAAAGACAAGGATATCCTCTGTAACTCTAGTCCTGTTGGTTTGTATGTCTTAACTTGTCTTTACAGATACTTAAGTCTCTTGAAACAGTGAGATTTTCCTTCCTTGAAATCTGATCACTTTAATACATTATTTTTTTTTTTTTACATTAAGGCCATCAATATGAAATATATTTGAAATATATTCCTGAAATCTGACCAGGAAGTTAGTTTTTGCTCTAGTGAGAGACTGAATTACTTTGGAGAGTATATGTGCTGTGTTTAACAGCAAGTGTTTATGAATGAAACAGATGTTTAGGCAGCTTTATTTCTAGCAGATTTTTTTTATATGTCATATAAGCAAACATTTTCCAGTGATTTTCTGTCAGCATGGAATGTAACTTTTTTGCATATGTACACTCTGTATGTGAAATTGTGAGGCTTAACTTTACTTTCACACATTCTAATGTGCACTTTCTATCCTCTCACATGCCAAGTTATCAATACTTTTTTTTTTCCCTTTCTGGCATTAATTTTTGCTCATTTGACATCCAATTTGCCACATGAATTATGACAGTAATCCTTTCTTCTGTGCTGTTGCTTCACTTTATTCTACACTATATATTCTGGTTTTCTGAGGTCATTCTTCTCCCCCACTGCCCCTTGTTTTGGTAATGAAAGATAGGATTTATTTATACTGATTAAAATCATTCTGAATGATTTTATGAATTGCAAAAATTAAATTTATCTTGTAACCGCTTATGCAGAACATAAGGACTTTTTATTTGTTGATGATATAGAAAAACTCTGTATGAAGTCACATTTGGAAGGAACAAAATTACTAACAAGATCTGTCCCTGGAACAGGGGTTAAAAGACTAAGAAGCAGTACTTATAAGATCTCATGGAAAGAAGGGTTCAAAATTACCTTCTCAAAGGGAGAAAAGATTGTGGAAAGATATTATAGTTGTTTCTTTCCAAACACAAACATTTAGAAAATGTCTACTTCAATAGGAAAGATAATTAGAATGGTAAATTAGACATCTGTAAATGTGAAGAAGACAGAAAACATCATGCATTTTGAAGGTGAAACCCTTTTTTTTTCCTGTAAAGACAATATTTCTCTTGAAGTACATATATCTTAATTTATCCACAGAATAGTCAGGCAGAAGGCAGAATGAGATGTGCTTAGTTCTTGCCTGTTAGTGCAGTTAATGCAGAAATGCCTTGCTCATTGTATGCACAGCCAGCTGAATGGAGGGCAGAGCCCTGTGCTATCAAAGGTTCCTCCTGTCAAGGACTGCAAGCCTGCCCGTCCACCCCGGGCAGCCCTAGCCGGAGTCCCATGACCATGTTAATGCCAAATCAGAGCAGAGAAAAGCTGCTTGCTACTCATTTATCAAGTTGCATAATGTGGTGATTTTTTTCCATGCATAAAGAAGCTTACTTTGTGCTGGATCTCAGTGTTACCCTGACTGTTCTGACTCTTCTTCTCAGCCTGTGCTTTTTGCATTTTCCTATGATTATATAGGAAAACTATGTACTGGGGTGTAATTCTTCTGGTAGAGAAGTCAACAAGATCAGGGCAGCTGTCTTTGTGCACTGCCTTTCACTATGGCAAATTCATAGTCAGTCCACCCTGCTTCCTTGCCTGAGAAAGCCTCATCTCCTCTCTCAACACTCTTCCTTTGCTTTTCTCTCCAAAGCACTGAGTATCAGAGGTGTTATGGGATTTCACACACAGGATGTCTCAGGCAGTCTAAGTTTATCTGCAAAAGATCTGCCTATGCTCTGGAGCAGTCTGTGCAATTTCTGCTGTTTTGAATCTGAAGGACTGCTTAGCAAACTTCTATCAGAAGTTTCACAGTCCCTGGGTCTCCAGGCTGGTGACCACCTGTGTGAAGCTCTGGCAGTCCCTCCCCAGGCTGGTGACCAGCTGTGAGAAGCTCTGGCAGTCCCTCCCCAGCTGTGAGAAGCTCTGGCAGTCCCTCCCCAGGCTGCATCATTCTGCTGGGCTAGAAGGGAGTGTTGCAATGGCAGCGTTCCCACAGCACAAGGAGAAGGTGCTGGCACTGGTCCTTCTGTGTATCCTTACCACTTCTCTTCACCCCCTCTTTGCCCTGATTTAGTGGCATTCACTTTTGGTGATAGAATTTAATGGCATTTGGATCAGTAGAAGCCTTCATTTAATGGGCTGCAAGATATGCAAACTTTTTATTTAGAGCTGCAATAGATACTGTTGTTTAAAAACCCTGAGCACTCTGAAGCGTACAGGGACATGTATCTGTGACATTTAAGCTAGGAATAAGAGAGTTGCTGAACTGAGAAATGATTGTTCTTTTTTCATAGAGCTTTGTGTATGATGAACTGACATATGGCTTGGTTTATACAGGACCTAAAACTCTCTTAAAGTAGTATCTCAGAACATTTTACTTTCTTCCCATAAATTCTCCACAATAAATGTTCTATTTCAGTACAAATACAAAAATAAAATTTATTAGGAAAAACCCAATTCAGATGGGCAAGAGAGTGCATAAATGATCTTATGTCATCAGAAAAATCCAATCATAGGCAATTATGAGCTCTATTGACACTGGAGGAAACAGGTTATGTGGATGATAACTTCTGGTGCGTCTCAAAAGGAAGTGCTCCAGAGATATTTCCATGTTCATTAAAGCACCTGCAAGTGTATTCAGTTTGCAGAAATTGAACTTACATTCAGATCAGCCCTACTTGGGGAAATCAAGAGACTGAAAATAATTATTTACTGATAGGGCAGAAGAAATAAAAAAACCCTTTAATTTTTCAAATTTCAGACTGTTTTTTTCAAAGTTAGCAGAAAGAGATATAAATGTTTTATGTAGGCTCTTGAATAATCTTTATAATATCCAAAATTACTATTTAGAGCAGAAGCACATATTAAGTCATGTCAGATCAAGTCAGGGTCAGCTCTTAAAATCCATATTTGTAATGAACTTTAAGTAATGCCTCAGTTCTTACTATTCTGTAAAATTCCATCAGTTTAATCAGAGGCTGGATTACATGTTAAGCAACAAACTGACAAATTCTGCCAGCAAAATGATACAGCACATACAGTTCTTCCTGTCAGCAATGTGCAGTCAGGTCTTTTCACCAGCTACCTACCCGGGCTACAGGAATTGTTTTGGGTAAAGATGGATTCAGTTGTTGGTGTGACGCAAAAAAACTTGGCTGTTTTTGTTTCTGTTGATGCTGAATTTCAGTTTTTAATATTGTAATTATATTTAGTAGGCTTTCAGAACATTTTTCACTCATCAGCTGATCTAAGAAAGCAAGACTGAGCTAAAAGAAATGCATTTTGGGGCTAGAAATTAGCAGCAGAACTTCACTAAATATGACATGTATATAATGAGACCCTGTGTGTATATTGCACATATCACTACAGCCAGATGTAGGTTATCTTTACATCAGTCATTATAAATGCCTCTGAGCAAGTGAAATATTTAGAACATTTATTTTCATTTATTGGTTATCTGAGATAGTCAGGTTGATTAAGAAAAAAATAACTGCTTTGCAAAGAGACAGTGAGATCTAATCGTCTGCAGCTAGAGGAAAGGAGTGCCTAGGTCTGGTTTTTGCTCCCTGCTGGTTCCACGTGTGGCCTTATCTGTTGGTTTTTCAAGGTCTGTAGAGAAAAGTTCATCTTTGGAGAATTCTTTGGGAACCACCCGATGAGAAGGGTCAGTACAATGTCAAACATCACATTATTTTGATTTCAACATTTACAGTCACTTTTCCCAAATTCCTGTAAGCTCTCTTGCTCACCACGGACAACTCCCTCTCTCCAGGTAGCCTTTCTTTCTAAAGTGCTGGAAGTGTGGGAGGCTTCCAAGCAAACACTGATTTTTTTCCCGACTGAGTAGGGCGGAGCTGAGGGGTATTTCAGCACTACTGGCTGCTGCAGGAGAAGGAAAGCTGCTACAGATACAAGGCACAGCTGCAGTGAGAGGGAGGCAGTGGGCAGAGAGGGGCAGAAGTTGCTCTAGTTGCTCTAAGAGGGGCTCTAAGTTGCTCAAAATAATTTTCTTGCTAATCCCTCCTCCCACATTTGCTCTGCAGCACTAAACTTTCCTCCAACTGAAACATTTTTTTCCTCAGTTATTATTGGAGAGCAGAAGGAGGGGGAGTTTGTTCACACTTCTGTTGGAGAGAGCAAACATCTCCTTTTAATCCTGGATATTATTTACAGAGTTGAAAGTCCTATATTATATTATATTATATTATATTATATTATATTATATTATATTATATTTGCTACTGAACAAAGGAATGGATGCATTCAGAGTATTTGAAAATGGGTCGCTCTTGCCCAGTTACTCTGCTCCTGCCAGATGGGATCCCTTCCGTCGTCCCTTGGACTCCATCCAGCCCTGGCAATTCAGGCTTCTGGCAGCAGTAATGTTGTTGGTGACCTCCCTGTCACTTGCTGAGAACCTGGCTGTAATCCTGGTAACTTTTAAGTTCAAGCAATTGAGACAACCCATCAATTATATTATAGTCAATTTGTCTGTGGCTGATTTCCTGGTCTCACTGACTGGTGGTACCATCAGCTTTTTAACAAATCTAAAAGGTTATTTTTTTATGGGATACTGGGCTTGTGTATTGGAAGGATTTGCTGTCACATTTTTTGGTAAGCTTGATTTTGTTTGTAGTTGTATGTTCTTTTCCTTCAACTTCCTTCAATGTATTCTACTGCAGCTTCCTAAGTCACTGACTTTGCATGCCTTTTTATTCACTGGTATTTTCCCCTGTTACATAAATTCTGTAGTGGAGAGTGAAAAATATATCTCTCTATCCCTGTCATATACATGGCCTGTTGCATGTGTACTGATCATCAAATATGTGTCATAGAATGAGGAAAAGCTTTCCAATAGAGTAGCAGTGTTACGGGGCTTATGGTAAAACAATTTCAGCAAAAAAGTCGTTATACATAGCTATTTTCAATATTTGTATTTAAGTGTGTGCATATATAAATAAGAGAGAGAGAAAAAGAGTGAGTGGCTGCCCATAAATTGTGGAAAACCTCAGGGCAGGGAACATCTTGTGTTCTCTGTCCTCCAGGGGCTCTGAGGAGCAGGGACATACCTGTAACAGTCAGTCCACACTTCAACATATTTTTGTGATTTTTTTTCATGGCTTTCTTCACTTACGACCAAAAAATATTAGAAGTACTCTAAGAGGAAAAATCCTCACCACACAGTACCCCGTGTAAATACACTTCTGCAGAGTAAATGGGATACTCATTTAGAACAGGGCTTCTACTCATTTGAGACAGACACTTATTCCTGCATCCTGTCCCTGTCTCTGAAGCTGCATGAAGACAGCCAGTAATACTTGTCCCTGCTCTAAATCACACAGTGCTGATCCTCAGCCTGAAAAGGAGTCCCACAGATGCTCTCTACCTGTTTAAGCTAGACAGAGGGAATGTTGCTGAGGGACAATGCTTCTACATCAGTTTGTGGCATGTAAGCCGTGTCCTATGGAGAAAGATCAGGCTATTTCAAGATTTTGGTGTCCCACCAGGTAATACGTGCCTAAATTGATAATTTGATGTTGTGGACAGCTGTCTGCAGGTTGGAGTTTTATGATAGCCTGAAATAATTTTTTCAAAGATAATGTTTTGAAGATTTTAGTAAATTAATTTGGATGCTATGCATAATTTACAGCTTTTCAGTGTAGAACTAAAAGTGCAAGTCCTAGTCACTTAACTGGCCTGATTAGCTGCTTGGTTTTGTAGCACTCATACTTTAGACTGCAAACTGGACAAACATGAAATTCTTATGCTCTTCATTAGTAATAGAATAATGCACATAAATTGCCTATCCTTTCATAACTGGTGTTGATAGAAAAGGTGTCTGATGTTGTGGGTAGTCAAAGAGTGTAACTGGTTGCCCAGAATGGTTGCGGAGTCTTCATCTCCAAAGATACTCAAAACCCAGCTGGACTTGGTCCTGAACAACCTGCTAGATGGACAGTGCTTGAGGGGGCGTGAAGACCTCCAGAGATGCTTTTCAAAATAAACAGTTCAGGGATTCTGTAATTTGGGATGGTGTTTGCTTTTCAGCTGTCTACCCAAATTTGATGTTGACTGTTCTCTTGCTACAGGCATTGTAGCTCTCTGGTCTCTTGCTCTGCTGGCTTTTGAGCGGTACGTTGTGATCTGCCGCCCGCTGAGAAATGCACGCTTGAGGGGGAAGCATGCAGCTCTAGGTATTGTCTTTGTCTGGAGTTTTTCCTTCATTTGGACCATTCTACCAACAACTGGTTGGAGCAGTTACACCACCAGTAAGATCGGGACTACTTGTGAGCCTAACTGGTAAGGCCACTCTCACAGAGTATGGTAAGAAACTTGCAGTTCATGATGCCTCAGGGCCAGGAATATAAAGGAAAGGGTTAAAGATGATGTAAATCTCTGGAAAAAAAAAACAGATGTAAAGAAAGTTGTAATAAAACTGATCAAAATTTTCTGTGATCTTTCTAAAACAAAAATTTCTAAAGGGCGGAGCCTCCATCTCTAATGAAAATAATCACGCTAGACCTTGTGCTTTTTGTCAGGAGTCAGAGATAGATTTTTTTCAGAAGGCTGGACAAAGCTCTGAGCCAGCTAGTCTGACCCCACAGCTGGCTCTACTTGGAGCAGGTGGTTGTACTACATGTCCCTTCCCACGTAATCGGCCCCACAGTTCTTTCATATTGTACCTGTAGTTGTAGGATCCTCTCCCAGCCCCTGGCAGGGAGATGGCCCGGGGCTCCATCTGGGGATATGACTAGAGCTGAAAAGGGGCATGTTGAATAAAAACGTTTGACAAAAATACTAGTGACTCTTTGAAAAGAAAGATTAATAGTCCAAGAAAATAATAAGAACATGCAGTAGTAATACATACAAAGGTATTTTGTATTTTATACAGGTACTCAGGAGCTTATGCTGACCGTACATACATTATTACCTTCTTCACCACCTGTTTTATAGTACCCTTATTGGTTATTTTGGTATCCTATGGAAAACTGGTGCGGAAGTTAAAAAAGGTAAGAAGAAGCACCCATAAGTAAACTTTTAAAATGTGTATGCATGCAAAAGTTTGGAATTACTGTGTTTGATTTTCTATAAAGATCAGACAGGTCAGATTTGCAGGCAGAAAACACACTCAGTTATATCCCTTGTTATATATTTACCCTTACACACAGAAATTCATGCTATGGTTAGAAGTGATGTTTTAAAGTGTGGAGTTCACATCACTTATCAGTACATCTCATTAGTCAAACATCATACAAGTGAAAGAATGTCTACCTCATAAATAAACAGAATGATCCAGTACTGCTTTATTCACAATTATGCTTCAATTCAGTGATATTTCATAAGACTCAAAACAGGCAAATTAGAATGCGGCTTAAAATTACTGCAGTTGTAAATTTTAAGAGTGCTGCTTACTACTTAGTAATATGCTCAAAATAAGATGTAGCCTTTGTAAATAATGCAATGCTGTTTAATAAAAAAATTGTCTAGGAATATTTAAAAGACTTAAGAAATGCTTTTGAATTTTCATTAATGGTTGTGTTGACCTGATCCAAAGAGGAAGCTGCAAAAAGAGACAAAGAAGACAATATAACAGGAAATTCCTAATTGGTCCAGGATTTGGGGACAATATTTTTGAACAATATTAATATTTCTATTTACTGCAATGCTCTGAAAAGCCAGTACCTGCAACACATTCTGTAAATCTATTTTGAATTGCCATATGATTGTATCTCACAACTAAGCTCATTTTCAAAAATCTGATTACAGTGAACAGAGAGATTCAAGCACCAGAACTGGTGTCTTGATGTTCCTAACCATCCCTCTTCATGCATTTTGTCCCACATTTGTCACAGTGCAGGCTTGTTCCTGAGTGGAATAATCTGCCAGTCCCTCAGTCCCAGTGACCCCAGCTTTACAATGCCAATTGTAGCTTTCACTGCAACATCAAAGTTGATGAAAGAAATTAGTCTTCAGGAAAATAACAAATTAGTAGTTTACAATAGAGGTAAATTATAATGGCAGTATTCCTTTATTTGGAAGATAAGGCACCAGTATGTTTTTCTTTATAAGTATTTAGAGAGAAAGGAAAAGCTATATGTGAAAAAGAAAACCAGGCTGTTATGAAACAAAGATGAAATCTTTGAAACTGCAATAAAGGAGATTGTGTTCCTTTTCCAAGGGACTGCAATTCTGCTGAAAGGGAGGCTGGGCCGCTCTCTGTGTAGAAACAACATACATTAAAAAAATGCAACAGAAATCTCATATATTGGCAGGGACTATCTTATCAGTACCAAACAGAGCCTTTGTTAATGCCTAGTAACTTGCAGTTATTGTAACAATCTGTTGTTGTTGTTATTATTGTTGATATGTTGTTGCTATATTTATATCTGGCAAAAACTGATGTGAATTGAAACTTTCTACAGAGGTGAGGACATTGCCCTTCCTAGGAGGTGCATCAATACCTCTTTAAGCACAAACGTTGAATTCTTTGAGTGCAGTTCAAAAGTATTCGGGAAAATGTCTCCACAGAATTCTAACATTACTGCAGGAAGTTAAAAGGCCATGTTATGCAAACAAATCTTATTTTATTAAAAATAATTGCAAGACCTGGTATCAGGTTTTTCTGGAGCCATACAGAGTTATTAATTATTTCTCATGTAAAATAACATTTCATAACAGCACCTTGTTTTGCTAAGTCATCAGAAACCAAACAGGGATGTTTCCCAGAAAGACACTGACATCAACTAATCTCTGTATCAACCTCTATGCTTAAGCTTCTTGCATGACCACTGAGGAAAAGAGGGAGAGCATTCCTACTAAATGCCTCAATCCCACTTTAATTCTGACATCATTAGATTGTAAATGCTCTTCCGGGGAAGGCCATAAAGCACCACTGAGCCAGACAGACTCCCCCGGTGTGAATTTGCCCCTCGGTGAGGAGGTAGCACAGCCTCAGCCGTGTGCTGACTGTAATACCCATGCCAGACACCAGCTGTCTGCAAAAGCTACCTGGAATAGAAAGTGCTTGAATTCAGCTCACTATCTGCTTATGACATGATGTCCTTCTTTTTCACTTTGACAATAAAAATATAAAGATACTTAAGCAAAGGAAAATTTACTAATGCTGGTACATGGTAGTTCATGTCTCTCAGCAGTAACTTTGGCACCCATCCCTCTGTGCTGCTGCACTTGGGAAGAGCAGGTCCTTCCTTCTAATGTGGCAGCTAGACAGCTCACTGAAGTCACTGGTTGGACACCTTGTTGTTTGTTTTTTAGAATCTTTTCTGTTTTCTTAAAAGGTGTCAGATGCACAAGGCAGGCTGGGAACTACCAGGAGACCTGAAAGACAAGTGACTAGAATGGTTGTTTTTATGATCGTTGCCTTTCTAATCTGCTGGATGCCATACGCTACCTTTTCTATCCTAGTCACTGCATATCCCTCCATTGAGCTGGATCCTTGTCTGGCAGCAATTCCGGCCTTCTTTTCCAAAACAGCTACCGTTTATAATCCAGTTATTTATGTCTTTATGAACAAACAGGTACTGTATGCTCTCAGAGTGTCTCTAACACTCATATTTTGCTGTTTTGTCTTGCTTTATAATGAATTATTTCTACCTACCTATGTGTTAGCTAACAAGCATTACAATATCCAGCATTTAGAATGAAAAAATAATCTGCCTGGTGGAAGATAGTGTAAACCTCTGAGCATTATTGAAATATAAATGTTAATAATTATTAGGTTTAGATATTATAAAGGAAAATCAGCCCTTAGGAAACATGAGTTAGCTTCCTGCATGAAAATTATGTTCTCAAGACTGTCCCAGTATATTTCAATAATGCTTTAAGAATGCAACACCATTAAGTTGATCCTGAGGTGGGGTGCACATTTTCAAAGCTTGAATTTGTCTTGGGAAAATGAGGCATTTGTGGTTTATGTGCAGGGGAGTAGAAGTATTGCACATGCCCATTTGATAGGGAGCTTTTTTCTCTGGAATGAGGGCAGAGGATTGGATGCAGAAAAAAAAAATTGACATGGGGATGAACTAGAGTGCCATGTGCTCACAGTGATAACAGGAATGATAATAAGCATGGGCAGATTTCTGCAATGAATAAAGCAACTGAGAGTGGTGGCATCAAGCACATAAATTAAATTAAGAAAAACAGTTAAGTAACTGTTGAATAAAAATTGGTGAATTTATTTATCCAGTCCTGCAGAGAGAGCTATTGCTTATCTCACATCCTGTGGACAGCACCCTGAACTCCCAAACCATGTAGATGTGTGCTATACTTTACCCTGTTTGTGGATGAGAACAACAAAAACCCATCTTTGAGTAGCCAGGAATTTAGTATATGAAAACATGAGTCTAGAGAAATGACCAATTATGTCCATTAGATATGAATAGCAAGAAGCAGAAAATTTATTTTCTAGGTTAAGATTGGCTCTTTTCAAAACAGTTAATTTTTAGGTTTAGAGTTCTTCGTGGTGGCATAGGCAAACCTATTTTATAGGGTTATTTTTTTATATTCCAAACTGATTCATAAGAGAATTTCCAAGACTTTAGCTAATATGCAGATTGATTTATAGAATTGTTTTTACATTTCTTATGTGTTTTGACTGATCTCCTGTTTTTTCACATTTTAGTTCAGGCAGTGTCTGATTCAAATGTTCAGTTGCAGTGCCATAGGAACTGCAGAGTCCAACATGAACCTGACTTCAGAGAGAGCAGCGCTACCGCAGGACAGAAGAGGCAGCGAGAGGGCCCCCATGGCAGTTCATAGTACCATTTCTAAGAGGAAAACTGGAGATGAACACAGAAGCCGACAACCTTTGGCTCTGTTGACAGCTTCAGAAAACAAAAAGTGTCCCATGTAGAGCGGGAGATGGATCATTAATGCAATGCTACAGTGTATTTCATTGTTACGATCACCTAGGATAAAGATTTGTTGTCGCTGGTGTCACTGTGGTCCTGTGGACACCAGCTTTGAGATCCCAGGCTCCTCAGTGCGGGTAAGAGCTGCTTGGCTCTACGGGTGCAGTCAAACACCCAGCCATAAGGTGAGTCCCTTCCTCCACTGCATTTCTCTCAAACACCCAGCCATAAGGTGAGTCCCTTCCTCCACTGCATTTCTCTCAAATACCCAGCCATAAGGTGAGTCCCTTCCTCCACTGCATTTCTCTTCCCAATCCACAATCAACTTGCAGCAGGTTGTGGCACCACACTACTGTGTGCCTCTCTCCCTCCACTCCTTAAGTGTCTGTTTCTGTTTAAGTCACATCCTCACTGCTTTAATTGGGCTGCTGATTCCAGAATAAATTATTAGCTTGTTACTACACCTCTGTTTTCAGAAGCAAGGACTATAACACCAATACTGCTTCTGTAAACAGTGAAAGCTAATGGAAATTGCCAGCTTTCTGTGTTGGTATTCCAGCTCATATTTAATTCACACAATGAAGTGCAACAATATATTTAGCTTTAGTGGAATGTCACTTGCACATGAAAAGCCAAACCAGGTTATGAGTGTAATAAAGACAGACTTCTGTTCTACAAAGTGTTTGGGATCATTGTATGAAATATTGCCAAGAACTAAGCTTGTGCTAAGGCACATTGGAATTTTAATCCTGTATAAAATCCATCTTTAATTGAATGCATTTTAGGAGAAAAGGCAATGTATTTAAATGCTTTAGGATAGAAAACCATTATTTCTAGAGAAGACATTAGAACAATGCCAGCTGGAGCAAATAATGTTCCATAATGGTATAGAGAAGCTACACTAGCTCCATCCTGTACAGGCCTTAGCTATAGAAATGTGATATGGAATGAATCATACATGGTTCAGTTTTACTTCCAAAAACTAGAATTATTTCACACAGAATAAAGACATTTTGTTTCTATCAGATTTTTTTTCTGCTTTCTGTTAAGTTAATGTTTGAAAAACTATATTGCCTTGAAAAAGAGTGGGACTACCTGAGATACCTGTGGTCAAAGCTAGTCCCTAAGCAGTGCCTTGCTGACGGAAATCAGGAACTATTCCTGCAGCTGCTGGAGATGCTGGAGGGTCAGGAAAAGATAACACAGACATCCAGCACAAAGCATATCCTGAAAGCCTGGTATGTTGCAGGGGCTGGTTTCTGTGTGACTCCCCTGCTCGTGAGGAGGTGAGCTGTAGCTACCTGCTGTAGCTACCTGCTGAGGCACAGGAGTGAGTCCCTGAGCCACTCTGGCCTTGGCAAGCCCAGGGAACTGCTTGGCCATCTGTTCCTGCTTGTGCCCCTCACAGCACTCACACCCATGGACAGTCATGCTCTTTGTTTTGCATCTTACAAAAGCCCTTTGGACCTTTTCTACAAGGTGTCCTTTGTAGAAGAGGAAGAGAGGTTAGGAAGCATCAGATCCTTTTCTGTCTTCTGATTAGAAGGATGTTCAGATTCCATTGCCCTGATTTCATTTTGGGATTGTAAGATCTAAAAGAGAGGAGTTAGTCTACTAATAAAATGAGCTGCACATCTGAGAACTCACTGCAAAAGACTGCACAGTCTTCCTATTCATCTCACAAAATTTCATGAGGTGACTGCCTTACAGAGTGTAATTTTGGCTTGAGCTTTTGCAGAGCTCAATCTTAAACACAAATGTTGATCCTTATTCTGACAGGCACATTCTTTACCATTCTTTAATCCTGTGTTACCTGTAGCAGAACAATAAACAGATGTATATGTCTTTTTAAAATGTTTTGGAAATACTGTGAGATAGGAAGACTATGGTATTCAGTTATTAATTCTATGCACCTTTTTGTGCTCATTAGTCCATTAAAACAGCCAGATATGATTTGAAAGTGAAAATTCTTGCATTTAAGACTCAGATATTCTATTCCAAGGATATATTGACCTAGGTTAATCACAAGTTAATGGTATTACATATATTAAATCATGAAGAATTGGCAGAAGTGCTAGTGTTTAATTAAAAGCAACAGAATTATTTTATCTCCAGAGAAGGTGAGGATATGTAAAGTATATCTCTGTAGTACAAAATAAAGCAACAAAAATTAAGTATTTGCAAAGAAAAAAAAAAAACAATGTAAAAATGCATGGAAATAATGTAAAAATGTATGGAAAGCAATAGAAAACAGCAAGCTGTCTATATGAGATGTACCAATCTCTGATAGAAACAAGGAATAATAGAATCAGTGGGTTTTTTCATCTTAAAACATCTTCAGTAATGCTTTTCAGGAGGATGATACCTTTTTTCCTACTTACTGGTCAGAAAGTACATTTTTAAAAGTGTGAACACCTTGACACATTGTCATGGTGGGCCATCCAGAACAGTATCAGCCCAGGAGCAAAATATTACAGGGCTCCCAGGAGCTGGTTGTTAAGTCTTTCAATGTAACACAATTAAAAAAAAAAAAATTACAAACAAAACTAGGGGTTCAGAGTTGTGCACAGTGATTAAAGGGACACATTTTTTCAGTATGTGGTAAGGGCATGACATGAACATTTTACCATATACAAAAAGTAATTTAGGCAATGGATAGTTTTAAGACCTTAAGATTTCATTAATAAAATGTGTTAACACTGCCGAAGTCAGCTTGCTTACACTTGATTGGGAGCTAATAAACAGCATCTTGTGTCCTTGAATTTTCATTTTGCCACCAAGAGTATGCCTAGCAATCACATTCCTTAAAAAAAAATTTGTAGCATTTTCTATTGTTTGCAAAATTAGCATCATAACACTACACCACTTTCTGCTTTGTGATCATTGCATCTTAATGATGTAACCTGGAGAAAGATACTGCCCTTCCTACAAATCTTCCATGGCATAGGGGGATAATTGCTTTGTGTTTTTTCTTAAAAATATCAGCAATACTTCATCAATCTACTTGTTTGTAATGGAAATAGGGGGGTTTTTTGTTTGGTTGGTTTTTTTTTAATATAAATGATGGTTGTCATAAATGTTACTGTTGTGTTATTGAGGTCATGTTGGTTCCTTTGGGATAACAATAAGAAAAGCACCAACACTGAAGCCTAGCTAAATGATTCACTGAGTGAAAACCAGAAATTATAGAAAAGATAACAGCAATCTTCGGACCTTTCTGGTGCTGGAAACCTCTTGTTTCAGCATGAAATTAATCTCTCTTTTTAGGTCATTATATGCTACCCAGACCCTATCCAGGATGAAGTATTCCAACCTTGTTCTTGACATCTTTATGGTATGTCCAAGTGAACAGAGTTGCCCATCTTGTGCCTGTGCAATGCTGCACTTTCTAGTTGGCACACCATGGTCCTCTCTCACTAGGAATGAGCCCATACAGGTGCATTTTTAAGGCAAGTGAATCCTCTCACGGCATGTGCACAGGGTATGGAGTGGTCACTTGAGCTAATGAACAGGTCTGTAGAGCTGAGGTCTCTGTATAAACTCTGCTCAGGCTCTGTTTGGGATCGCTATCTCCTCATTTCCATGTCTTCTGCTGTGGCCCACCAGAGCTACTCTGCATTTAGAGTTGTGTCAGTTCTTTCTCATGGAAAAACTAACACACAAATCTGTTCTTAAAGTTGTATATTCTTGAGAAAAAACCCCAAACAAACACGTGGATTTGGGCATGGGGGAAAATATCCAAAATAGCTTTCAAAAATAATTTCAGTAAGAGATAAACTACCGAGGTTGAAAGTACATTGTTCAAGCTATTTTTCATAGCCTCAAATTTAGAAAAGGATACTTTTAAAAGGTCATAAGATCAGCTCATCACTCACTTGCAGATGAAAGCTTAGACAGTGAATGTAGTGTTGGTGCACTTTACAACGTTTATGTTCTTGCTTTGGTAACAAACAGCACAGCTTCTCTGGGGATTCCTTGCTGCTTTTTGAAGATAGAAGTGTCTTTAACATACAGATTTTGTTTCTCCTAAAACCACATGTACTGCAAAGCACTGCTGGAGGCGTTCTTGTTCAAAGTGCAATGGCATGGAGAGGGGCAGAAATTGTTATTGAAGATCAGCTCTACCAGAAGTTCACCATAAACTAGATTATTCCATCATAGCTCTGATGCAGATTACCTTCTAAATCGTCTATTTGTATCTCATTATAAACAGATAAATTAACGTAACATTATAAAGCAATTATCATTGCTCCTTTTGCAAATATTTTTGCCTTGTTTTTTTGGTAAAAATGCACTTAACCACATATCTGAGTTTCTTTCACTTTTGAGTGATAAGACCTTGCCCTTACCCACACTGAACCTTTATTGCCAAGGGCTCTGAAATTAAAAATGAGACTATCAATCAAACCAAGTTCGAGAAACTCATTTCTCTCTATTTCTGATTTTGGATGAAATATTAATTCCTACTTTTTTTTTTTTTCCTTCTTGCTTTCTCTTCCATTCATTTCTTTACTGCATTCAGAGCAACACCTCTAAAATAAAACACTTCTAATATTCTCCCTGTGGTTGCTCTTACCTGCAAATCTGACATCCCACTCAGAGGAGACTCCTTCCCCAACAAATGCACTTGCAAAGGAGAGAAGGGTTTGACAGTGAGATGAGGTCTAAGCCTAAGCGGATTCACCATTCACATATATTTAGAGTGTTCTGATGCTCCTCCACCACTATTCCAGCCTGAGTGTTCCCATAGATATACACAGGGCAGACATATTTGACATATTTGTTCACAGTCTAGCTAGAGGAATAATATACATATTATATGGCTAGAACATTTCTGTTTAATTATGACCTCAGTGAAAATGATTATCCAAGAAAACAGAGTAATGAACATTAACAATAATTCTCATCTCAATTATTGAGAAATATAATTTTAAATGATTGGTGAAGAGAAGATTCCTAGAAAATTTATGATAATGCTCTTTATTATAATACTTAGTATTATAGATTGTACTATTTTTTCTCTTTATTACATTATATTGAAGTCTCTTTCCTTTTCTATGTCGCAAATAGTTAAAAATCTGTGAGAGAATCTAAGGGCCTTTCAGCAATTTGGCACACCAGTTTTATCTCAACTATTATATAGCTGCATCAAGATATTAATGTAGTCATCCCTCTTTAGTCTCAATTAATTACTATAAAAATGTCAAACAAATAGATTATATTGGCCAACACAGCCCTGTTTGATTGAGTACAGATGTAGGCCATGTCCCTTGAATCACACTGATGAAGAAGCAGAAAGGTTTGGGGAATTCCAGTGCAAATTTATTTCAGTGTGCATCCCACTTCATATTCTAATGCCATCTTGCAATACTAATAACCAAAGAATGCTAAATAGGTATTTTCAGATGAAACAAAGTCAATGTCATTCAGGAGAAATACCAGTGAACTCTGTTGGAGGAGAAAAAACTGAGAACTATAAGTTCTCACACACAGAAGCCAGTGTGTTGGTGCAAATGCAGACACTGCCCAAGGGCACAGATGTGACTATACCAAAGGAGCAAAACAAACATTTATTTTACGTATGGGAATAGTAGTGCTTAAATTCTGTTTCTGCTGGACCAGAAAATGTAGTATATGCTTTTGTGTCAGGACGACAACAAGTGTATAAATCCTTGATAGCAATACCTATTACAAATATCTCAGTGTTGGCTTCTGTGCCATTCTGGTGGTTACTAGGGCTGTGACTTCCTTTTGCTGCATACACAAACTGTGCATCCAGTTGCACGTACAGGCCTGTCGTGGAGTGGCAAGGGACAAATCCTTACAGATTAAATACCTCTCAATTATCTGGTGCCCACACAGATCACATGTGATGAAAAGCTAAAAGTATGCTGTTATAACTTAGAAGCTGGAAACAGCTTTTGTTCCATATATGATAAAAATTCAGAAGATAGTTACGTCAGAGATATTTTGCTACAGCAGATACACCATAAGCAAAGCATACTGGCAGTGTATCTCCGTGGTGAAGTCTGCCTCAGCTGAAGAAGTCTGTTCCCATTCTATGCCTGCTCTTCTGTATCCATGTGTATCTGAGCTTCCAGAGCAGCAGTGCAGGAGAAAGCATGCACCTGTGTTGTTAGTGACAGTGACAGGATTGCTTGTTAATCATCAGGGAAAAATAATGGCCAGAGAGGCTCAGATGCTGAATGACAAGGTAGGAACTCTATGTCAGTACTATGCATAGTGATCTATGAAATTTAGCTGCTGCCTCACTGTCAGGATTAACCAAAGTACAGGTGGTCATCTACATACCTCAGCTGCAGTATACTCCATATATACTATGTAACCTATTTCAAGAGTTACAGGCTCAGATAAATTCTGAGGACATGACAGAACTGCAAATATTTCTGAAACCCATTCTTTTGTTCCATCAGGAAATCTTAGTTAATTCTCTCCACTGGCGTACTGACAGGTAATTAATACACATCAGTGGGAGAACAGGCTGTTCTGGCTGCTTCTACAATGCTGAGAACTCCAGCAGACAAGCTCATTATTACCAGAATGAAGATCAAGATGTCTGCTCTGAGCAGATTAAATGTTTTCATCACAAACATGTTTCCCTGCATTTTTATTCCAGGATATTGCAGATTACAGGTCTTAACTGTAATTCCACTGTCACTGTTCTTTCATCAAACTCACTTTGCACTTAAGAGGTTGTTCTCCAAACCATTGCCTGCAGTTTTCCAAATGAACACTTCTGTCTTACAGCATGAAACTGTTCTCCCTTACTGATGGATTATGATCATGTATTCATTGCACTAATCAAAACATACCAGGAGCACTGATCTCTTTCTTAAAATTTTGGCATCAAAAAGCAGAAAATAAAACACCTGTATTACATAATCTTTTCACTCAGAAGCCAGTAGAGTTTATGATTGTCAAGGGAAATTACCATCTGCACTTCTGAAAAACTCAGGTTTGTTTTGGTTTTTTTTTTTTCTTTGCTTTCTGGATCTCTCCCTGAACTTCTTTCACAATTGACATACTTGGGCAAAAATAAGAAAAAACCTACTCAAAATTAAAAATAATTTTAGATAATAATGAATCTGATTCTTGAGTTTACTTCACTGTTATTATCTGCAGCTTATCTCAGTGTACCTATAGCACAGAAAAGTTATGTCAACTTGGAATTGTGAAATTGTTGATTATGGTTATGGTGGGCCTGTAAAAACCAGAAGTCTTTACCATCCACCTTGCTAAGAAACTTATGACAATAAGTTCAGTTTCTTTAAGAAAATTAAGTCATCAAAAAAGCCAGAACATCATAAAAATATTTTTAGATGCCTTTTCAGGAAATAAACACAATAAACACAAATTAATTAGTGCAGCCTTGATTTCTGGAAAAGCTGTACATCTTTGTAAACATCTAGTTTCTCCTAACAATTTCAAATGCTCAGTGTCAAGTATGAGACTATCAAGGAAAGTGACAAGTCATGAACATTCAGTTACTGGAAAGGACAATCTACTCAAGCTCAGTATGGACTCACTTTCAATTTAATCTTGACAGTTTTCACCCTCTTCTGCCATCATGTGTGAAGCTGAAGCATTATATGAAACAAAGGGAAAAGAAATCACAGTAGATATTCGGTGACAAAGAAATATCTTCCTAAATATTTCCCATAGTAATGGACACTGTCACAAAACACCCTTTTAATTTCTTGTACCTTCCTAGCCCAAAATATTGGCCTTTACTTCTGAAAGGGGTCCTTATTTTGTTTGCTTCAATTGTTTGAACTCAGCACTGACTTCAAGCACTCTTTTAGCAGAGGAAGAAAACATTTCTTCATAGATGGACTATTGCATTTACAATTATTATTTTAGTATATTTAAGAGTATACATACATATAATAATAGGTATCAAGATTCATATTTCAGGGAATATTATAACTGGTATTTTATCCACCAGCAATATTGTTAACATTCCATACTTCATTTTTATAAAAATGACATTAAGAGATCTAAAATTGTTCCTCTTAAGTAAGTCATAAGAAACTATAAGCCTTAAGTAACCATCTGGAAAACTGCAATATATGAAATACGTTTCCTCTCTTCTTATTCTGAAGTGAAGACTGTTGTGCCTGCTACTTTTGAAAATGCTACTACTACCATGTTCATGAAAGATCCCACATGCTCTTCTATCACTGACTGAGAAGTATTCCATCAGTTTATCATCTGAGTACCAATCTGGGTCTTCCACCAACCAGTAAATATTTCAGGGCACATAGGCATGCCTTCAATTTTAACTTGATCACATCCTTAAAACCCGTGCTGATAACTATCTGTCACTATATATACATGAAGTCACTGCATTTGGAGGCCTGAATTAATACCCAAGAGGGACTTTAAGGGAGGAGTGACTTCCTGGTGACTTTACAGTGATGAGCCAGTCTTTCATCCTCACACAAGAGAAGAAAGGATTTACACTCATATAGGATGGTTGAATTCCCTCTGATACCCTATTTCAAGAGAGCTTCCAGGTCAGACAGTGCCAAAGCACAGGTTGGAAGACTTAGAAGGTTGTAAAATCACAAAATTATTGTTCAAACTCAAGATGAATGGTCTTAAATAATTATGGGAATAATCTGTATACCACACTCAAATCTGTTCTGATTTTCCTGCCTACAAACACCTGCAGCAGCAGCTGCTCTGTTTTGGTGTCTGCTCCACTGCATCCCTTTGCGCAGCAGGGACAGCAGCCATGCTGTCAGGACCAGCCACAGCACCTCTGGACAGAGAGACAGAGAGACACACATGTGACATGAAATCCTTGAAAGATTTCTTAAGGAAGTATCATTTTAAAGAGGTTACACCAGGGACTAATGACAGAGTTTCTCTTTTTTTGTTTTATCATTTTGTAGCAAACTTGCTGCAGCTCTTTACTGCAGACTGTTTAGAACCACGCAATTTTCTTGGACAGCTATGTACAACTCAAATTATATTCTTGTCCTAGAATATCATCAGTAAATTCACTATGATTTTTTTCTTCCTCACATTTTTCAGATTACATAAATTATAGTTGACCAATTCTTTTCACGCTAAAATATATTATGAAATGTCATTTCTGTTACAGAAGCTAATTGATAGTGTGATTTGTTATGTTGCTGAGACATAATTCAGAAAGTTATTTTAAAGCCCTTGATGCATGGAATAGCACTAACTGCTTAATATTTCTTGTATGAATGAATACAGTGCATGGGAATGATGTAGTGTCACGCAGATGAAATATTTTCAGAAGCTCTTATTCTTGTTGTTTGGGCTTGTGCCAATGTCATTCGACAAGAGAATTCATATGTCCTAAGGTGTATGTACTGTAATTTATTTCTGGGTCATTAGTTGGTAGAATTTTTTTCCTCCAGGTTGCTGAACACTATATAATGTAAAAATTAAGAGCTCATAGTCAAATAAATGAATACTTAGAATTATTTTTAAAAATCAGTTAAGTATTTTAAATTTTAAAATATTTTAATATTTTTATTTCATTAAAACAATTAATTGATTGATATAATAAAAATAATTTCTCACTCTTGTGAAAGTCCAGGTGGAGAACTGCATCTAGCTCAAGAGTCCCCAGTATAAGAGCAAGTCCAGAGGAGGCCCCAGAGCTGCTCCAGGGCTGGAGCCCCTCTGCTCTGGGACAGGCTGGGACACCTGGGGGGGGCTCATCTGGAGAGGAGAAGGGTCCAGGGAGAGCTCAGAGGCCCTGCCAGGGCCTTAAAGGGGCTCCAGGAGAGCTGGAGAGGGACGGGGCACAAGGGATGGAGGGACAGGACACAGGGAATGGCTCCCACTGCCAGAGGGCAGGGCTGGATGGGAGATTGGGAAGGAATTATGTTGGGAATGTTATTAAAGAAAAACACAGGAAAATAAAGCAAAAATAATTAACCATTTTATTTAACACTAATTTGTTTTCTAATTAAACTACAACTACCTCCACATCAAAAGATCAGTTCATTCAGAATAAGGTCACTTGGTAAATTTTCTAGCTATGTTTCTGATGAAATGTCCATGTGAAAATAAAATATGCCAAGGAAACATTTTTCCAGATGGAAGCACTGACATTCATACATTCCAATTCCATTCATGCATCAAGCCCACTTTTCTTTAAAATATGTTGGTACTTACCAAATTTTTAAAGGATTAGCTAAGTTAAAAAAACCTTAGAGCACTAACTGAAAATTCTGAACTATATATTCTATTTTTCTGACATTCTAATATCAAACTGTTTACATCTGAAACAGCAACATGTACATTTTCTTAATCTCACCTCTCCTTAGATCAGCATGAAAAGATTGACACAATTTATTACATCAGAATTATGTTGGGTAAACCATAGAGCACACAATTAAAAAACGATGGATGACTTGCAGGAGGATCTGAGGAAGTGCAAACAGTCTGCTCTTCTATTTTGTCTCCAGGAGAACTGTGAGAATCTGCTTCCACTATAAAAATATATTAAAAACCATTGTTATTTCTGAATATTACTAAATATAAGAATGTTGTGCCATCATTTAACACATCTTCTCTTTGATTAATACTTATGGTTCTTTAACATTCTTTTAAAAATATTAACAACTGTCACTATATTGAAGAAGCATTTTCTGAAAAAGAAACACAAAAAACTAGGGAATATTTCTGATTTGAGCTCTTTCTTCAATTCCATGATAGTGCAAGCTATAAATGAAATTTATTTTATTAAACCTTATTTTAAAAGGTAAGTCCTGCACATTGAAAAATAACAGTACAATTTTACAGACAGTATACTAGAAATTGTTTTACTCAGAAATTCTTCCCCTCTCTCCAATGATGCCAGATATTTTTTATGTCTAGTATGCTGTGTACAATGCAGACTGTCTAAAATCACTGCAGATCCTACTGATCTTTTTGCAGTTTATAATCCCACGCCATTTATATTGTTTATGTTGTGTTCCTGATTTACCTTGTTAGTAACACTACCTTATTTGTTCAGTGGAGAAAAAATTTTAGCTTTTGGTCAGCTATGTCAAAGCCTCCCCAAATTTTTTTTTATATAAAATATAGCTACTCCAATTATTATCTTCTATCAGTTGTCTTCCAACTCCCAGCTCTTTTATGAAGTTCCAGAGAAAATTGTAATAGCTCATCTGTAAGGTTTCACTTACACCTGTGAACTACCTATCTAAAGGTTCTAGTTAGTGTTTATAGCCAGTCTTTCATACTAATTCTTACTTTTAATGGAATTCCTTTTCTTGTGACTTCTACTTTTCTGAAGAACATGAACTGTCTGCCCAGTCGTTTTACCAAAACTCAGCAAATCTGGAAATAAATGTTAGTTTCTGTGAGTTTTTAATGAAAGTTTTGAAAAAGAAGAAAATATCAACCATACAGCCTGGTGCTTTCACCATGAAATGGTGAAAACCATGAAATGGTTTTTCATTTAAAACTTAATGAAAAAGGATATCTTTACAGATTTACGCAATGTATCTGTGCAGATGTAAGTTACATCCAGGGGATTTTTTCCCCCATAGTTTATGTAACTACAGATGGCCATGTCCTGGGGCACTGCTTCTCACCGTATAAACCCTATTCTATGACCATAAACAAACACCCCACCAAATCTGTTTTAAGTAGGTTAGTGTTCTGTGTGAAACATCAGCCTGTCAACCACATGGTGGCTCCTGCATGCAGTTCAGCTCCTATGGAAACTGCAGGCAGAGTTTGGTAAGGAGCAAAGAAAGAAGAGACAGGAGACAGGCAGATACACACAGGCCCCGAGCACACACACACACACACACACACACACACACACACACACACACACACACACACGAGGGTCTGGAGCAATACACACACCAGCTAAGGCAAACACAAACACTCACTCTCAAACAAGGTCTCCAGCCTTTCTGCATTCTCCTCCAAGTTTGTGTACCACTGGGTGGCTATTACAGAACCAACACCTGTAAGGCTTAGAAGCATTGCTGTCTCTGTTGGTCTCTCTAGAGCAATACGTAGACAACTAAAAATCAGAATTATGAGATCAATTAAAAAATGTACATAATATATAAAAATATAACTAAATATACAATGTTTTTTGATAGAAAGAGAAAGATTGTCAGAGTGCATTTTCTTCTATGCTGATCATCAAACATTCATATGGCATTTTGAATTTAATACAATGAATTCGGGTAATCTTGTCTCTACATTTTTTCATGATGCAATTTTACCACGGGATTTACTCTCTGTCATATTACTGTAGTTCTGGACATCTCTGGAAATCTGAAAGGAGTAGTAAGACCCTAACCCCAAAACACTGCAGAATACCTTTTATAAGACAGTCCAAAAATTGAGAATCAGGTGTGAAAAGACATGTTTATACATAAAATACTGCAGGAACTGAAACAAAGATGTCCTAAGTATGGTGTTGATTCGGAGGCTTAAAAGCAAATCACATGCAATGTGGGATTTGAGTTTTTACTGCTGAGTATTTCAGTAAGCATCTTCGGCATAATTATTTTAGTCATAAAAGGGGAGTGATACTCTAAGGTTGAAACTGCAGTAAATAGAAGGTTGCATTTTGGTTTTATTCAGATCTGCTTTTTATAGTAACTTTATCAAAAGATGATAATGAAAGCTTTTGGGGAGATGCTATCTGATTGTCTATGGAATTTATGTGACTCATTTTTAAAATGAATGTTATTCTAAATTTTCAGGAAGCTTTTGGACTTAACATCTAACTCATTGATAAATTCACTAAACTATTGAACTGAGACTTCAAACTTTTTGCATTTGAAAAACTAGTTTAAGGAATTGTGTTTTGGTTTACTTTAGGAAATGGCTGTTTGGGATCAAAAAGGATATCAAAAAATACCAGGAGTTTGTTTATACACTCGGACATCTGCATATTTACATATGTAAGTATGTTATAACTTATCTCACACAAAACTAGATTTAACTTATGCATTGTTGCACTAATTAAACAGTATTTTTAGAGAATTTTTTTTTCTATTTATTCTATTTCTTCTTCATGGAATGAATAATTAGAAAAGTCAAGAGATATTTATGTCCCCAGGATGTGCTTTGCTCACTTCCTGCTCAGGCACAGTGTTGGCTCAGCCTCAAGCGCCTTTCTGCAGGGCTGCTCTCCGGCCACCCCTCTCCAGGTTTTCACTTGTGTCCATCATTACTTTGTCACCAGTGAAGAGTCTGTCATTTGCTCTTGTTAAATTTCATGTCACTGTTGATTGCCCAATGCTCCAGTCTATCTACACCCCTCTGCAAGGCATCTCATCCCCCAAGAGTATGATCAGGTTATCTGAAATTCAGCATAGACTAAATAATTAATGAATAAAATTAGGACACTGTGGCATCTGTCAAGAATTCATAATGGACATGTAATAAAAGAATGTAAACCCTACCACCTGCCAACTTTAAAGCAATGAAAATACTGAAATGCTTTTAAAGATTAAAAAAAGCTGCAATTAATATTAAAAATTCTGAACAGGTTATTTTACATGCTATAATAATTTGTTTAAATAAAAATCTGATTGTTAAACTTTTCCATGTATGAACCCCCAGAGGGAGACTTAGCAGTTTGTCTGTCAAAGGAAAATTTTATATATTCAATCAGAACATTTTGAGAATCTTGCTCTCAGACTTGAGAGATATGTGTAATGTAGCAAGATTTCTGTGTCATATTTTCTTATCATTGCCTTCTACCAGAGCTCTCATCCTAATTAGTCCTATAAAGAAGCTCTTTTTCTTGTAGAAGTAAAGGATAATATTCATAACTCAAAATTTTAACTTTACTTTGAAATAATCTACCTTATTGTGGACTTTACTGAAATTGACTTTACCTACCTTCTGTGGAAATCAGAGTTTGCAATTCTTTGGTAACTTTGCTGTGATCTTACCAGATCCAGAAGAATCACCAAATGGCATTCTGGAAAAAAATATAGCAATGTTGTTTGCACTGATAATAATGCCCAGCATAATAATTAAAGTAAATAATTAAAGGCCTTTTGGAAGTTAATTACTTTCTTGAACATAGTCTAAAACACTAGTATAAAATTTACATTGTCAAGTATTATGTAAAAGTACACTAATAGTCATCCTAGCATTATTTAATGTAATTTTGCTACACTTTTCCATAGTGTTTTGCAGGGTTTTTTTCCCTATGCCACATTAGCATAATTGGCAATGAAGTCCACATACCATCTTATTACAGCCAATGACCTGTATGACCGAACTCTGCAGTTATGAACTCTTGGAAGAGTTTATGGTATGCAGGTATTGAAATATTTTTGTACCACAGCCCCTCTCCATAACTTACAACCAAGTTACATCCCTAACATGCCTTATTTTCCTTAAAGTTCTCCAGTGAAACAACTCAGAATACTCTCAGAATTAAAAGGTTTTGCCTACTGTTTGGTTTGCTATAGCTTAAATCTGTTACTTATTCTCCTATCTCAAGCAGATGAAAAGTAAATTATTTCTCTGCCTGGAAAGTCTTTGACACACTTAAAACTTCTATCACATCTCCTTTCAATATGTCAGTCTTCCCTCTGAAAGCATGTTTTAAATGAATATAAACATATCAATGCGTATATATTTGTTAATAATACTAATCACAAAAGCTGTGGTACAACCTTTGACCACTCCTAATGTTCTCCAGCAGTAACTTACTCTATGTGGTTGATATTTTTCTCCAGCTGAGACCTTTGGAATACTACATAGAGTGGGAAATTATTTCACACAGCTTGCATGTGACACTCCAGTATAGCTACCCCTATACAGACCTTGGGGTTTTTTTAACACTAGCAAGGGTACATTGTTTAATTTGTGATCCATCTTTTGAGTCTGCTCTGTAACTCTGCCCCTTAAACAGTCATACCTTAACTTATTAATGATTAACTGATTATTTTCCCTGAAGTATAATATCTCCCACTAGGCTTTCCCAAATCACACCCCGCGTAAAGCAAGGTTAATTTGTATCATTTTCATTTCAGGATTTACTAAACCACTGCATTCTCTTTGTCAGCCTGGTCTCATGCTCAGTTTAGCAATTATGTATTTTATTTCATCATGTAAATGACCAAACTGAATGCTTCATAATATTTGGTCTAGGTTAGAGCTTTCAGAAATCTCAGACAGAATTAATCATGGCATATCTTAAGAGTAGGAAAAAGGGCAAGGTTTAACAACTTTCCAAAAGTTGCCAGACTTGTAAATACCTGGTCTATCGATATCTGAAACACCATCTTCAGACATGATCCAGGTATATAGAGAAAACATATTTTCTTATTTCTTGAATGTCCTAGGTTGACTGTATGATGCTTTTATATATCTATTTACATATAGATATTTAAATCACTTTTAAATCAAAGCTTCATGAAGAAGCTTCCTGTTGCTTTACAGGGCTTCACAATCTGATGTGTACTGTCCTGGCTTTCACATGTCAACACAATATAGCTACCCTGACAAATTCAGCACAACTCCACAATCAAGCTTCTTCCGTATGTGCAAGGAAAACAGGAGGAGAAATGAAGATTGTTAATCTGTAAAACTAGTCCTGAATCTACGCCTTATGCTACAACAGAAAGACTAATTAGTTGTGATTAAAAAAAAAAAAAAAAAAAAAATTACCCTCTCAGAGTCTACAAATGCTCTGTAATAGCAGAGTAATCCTTCAGCATTAACACAGACTTGATGGACAATTCTTGCTTGCCACAGCAGAGGCTTATGAATTCTGGCACTTGAAGGGACACTGCAGAGGTTGTTCTTACCATTAAAAAGTATCTTGCAACCAAATACTAAATTCCAAAGAAAATGAGATGGTTTACTGAGAAAACATTAGATATTGACTTAAGTTTTGAAACCTAAGAAATTCCAGCACATGGAAGTGAAGAAGGACTAAGCTTATTTGTGAGGATTTACAAGAAAGCTGTGCAACAGAATAAAACCTACATAATACAAAGGTTCTCTGACTAAAAACCTTGGATCTAGGAAAAAGCCCTTAATTGCTAACATCAATACTGTGATAATGATATAATAGGACATATCTAGGAATAAAAGTTGGTGCAATTAAAAATATTTCTCAATTTGCTTATCTTACTTGGAATGTTCATAGCAACCAACCAATTAAGCGACACATGAGACATGAATCTCTCCATCCCATAGAACAGAAATGCACTACAGTTTGTCAGCAGCTCCTCCCATTCAGCTTGGCTGAAAGGAAGAAGGAAAAAAGTAAGTTACTTTCATGTTACTCTTTTACAAGCATACTTTTCAAAAATTATCCATAGCAAACAGTTCAGTGCTATTTACTCCAGAAATAATTATAAAAAAAGTCAGCATGCAGAACAAGAAGATAAACATGGCTGCAGAATTCTGTGAGAAGAGTAAGAACTCATAGGGATTATTAATACTATGCTCTTGTATTAAAATGATTACTCAGTAACATCTCATGGTGAGCAAGAGGCATAGTGTATTTTTAGATAAATACCAGCCTCTCCATCAAAAAACCAAAATTTAAAAAAATCATCACTGTATGTATTGTACAGCTTTAAAGTACAGTCTTTGTCTAACATTCAAAGGGAGTAGTCATGTGTATACCTACCAGGACATGAGCAATTAGTTTTTAAAAAAGATATGTGGATAATCAGGCCAGCTGGCAGCAAAACCTGCAATTTGGTAATAATGATCTTTGCAATTTTTATGAAAAAATAGTAGACTACCTCACTCAGTGGTATTAGCTACGTAGACAAAATTCCAAAGGACTGACCGCTGAACTAGTAGTTAGGAAGGAAGGTCCAGAGATGGCCATGTTGTCTCATAGGGCTTGTCACTGTTTGATCTCTTGAGATCCCTTTTATTCCCCTATGGCTATGATCTTAAAAGTAAAGTATTTCTATAAAGAACAAAGTGTGTTTATGAGTAGACTCCATAAAACAGTATTAGCTTCATGATCAACGTTTGGAATTGGAAACTGTGTGCTGTACCTTCACTACTGTGCTTCTGAAATCTGCGCTCCCTTTTACAGTTGGCTGAAGGTGCATGGAGATGTTATGGTTTTACGACTTGGATTTGCAAACAATTATGAGCAAAGCCAGAAATTACACTTATGTTCACATATGTGTATTCATCAAAGACTGCACCAGAAGACTTTCTATCAAAATTAGATTATTTACATATACACCAACTCTGACAAAAGCAACCTGGTGAATCTCTTTGCGGCACTCTATTTCAGATCGCTAAAATACTCTGTCTACCAAACCTAGATCTGTGTTTGATACAACAACAATGGTTTGTTATGTGTTTATCAGCTCAGCAAAATGCAACCCTATTTTATGAACTAAGTCTCTGAAAATATGCACAATTTTAAACAAGAAATATGGATAAAACAAGAAAGTAGATAGAATATTACATACCTTGGAGCACACATATTGCCAATGACACCTTCCCACTGCACTGTAAATAGGTCATGGTATTTTTCTAGTATTTCCTGTATTTTTCGGGAAGGACTTGAAGCTTCTGTAACAACAGAATTTCATCATTATGAATGTAACATACTACAAACAACTTTGGGTGATCTCAATTTCAATAACTTTAAAATGACACTATCATATTTAGGGGGTTTTAAGTAATCATTAGATTTCATGTTTTTTGAAACCTAAGTCTGGCTTTTAAAATTAAAACAATTGTGACATTTTCAGAGTAAAATTGGGATGCCCATTTGAAAGGTGTCTTTTATAATGAACAAGGATTATTTGGTAGACAGGTTAAGGACACAAAGAAAAAATTTTAGGTATCCTGAAAAAAAGGTAAAGATTGAAAACCAATACTGCTCATATGGTTCTGTTGCAGAGGCTCAGAGAGGAGTGGATAAACTAGTGGGTGGATAAACTAACAGAGTCTCCAGAGTCCTGATTTCAGGAAACAAGACTCCAAGATCACCTCTTCTCTCCAAGGACATTGCACATTTAATGATAAACAATTTTCTCCTTTTGACTACATTTTCATACTAGTATAAGTTAAAAGATACACTGTAGAGTCAGATATTGAGCACTTTATATTGATCTGCTGTGAAGGAGAGCTGCAAACACATGGAGACACGCTCTGTTATGCTACTGATTGTTCTGTAGCTTCTTTTGAATCATGTTTGGACCTAGTAACTATTTCAACACCTGAAGGGAGCCAGCAAGACAGATGGAGAGAGACTATTTACAAGAACATATAGTGACAGGACAAGGGTGAATGGCTTTACACTGAAACATAATCGGTTTAGATTAGATATCAGGAAGGGATTGTTCCCTGTGAGGGTGGGCAGCCCTGGCACAGGTGCCCAGAGCAGCTGGGGCTGCCCCTGGATCCCTGGCAGTGCCCAAGGCCAGGCTGAACACTGGGGCTGGAGCACCTGGGACAGTGGGAGGTGTCCCTGCCATGACAGGGGGGTGGAATGAGGTGAACCTGTAGGTCCCTTCCAGCCCAAACCAGTCTGTCTTTCGGGAGCTAAAAACCTCCATTAACTGTTAGTTGTGCTGTTTCACAGATGTACCATATACAGGTGATAAGCTGTGCTGTTCTGATGAAAAGGAATGTTTTTTGCCAACATCTTGATGTCACGACTTCTTTTTTTGGTACAAAACAATTCTAAATTCCACGGGTAGATTGTGAATAAAATATTATTTAATATATATTACCTGCTTCTCTTCCTTCATTATAGGGGTCCACAATATCTGATAAATAGTTAATCACAAACAATGTATTCAAACAACAAAAGAAGGAAATTTAGCTGATACACTTAGCCAATAGGTTGTGCAAGGATACATTTTAAATTTCGTGAATCAACAGGCAAGCAATTAGAAGGTAGATCACGATTAAGTGGTGCCTACAATTAAAAATAATACATATTCTGTTATATGTTAAAGATTCAATTAAATACTAAGAGTATTGCATTATTTGTATCAAAACAACTAACAAAGTTTTGAATCTGAATTTAAAAGCATCATGGTACTCAATTGTCAGTGTAAATTAATAAACTAGTCTGCATTAGCTACAATGCATATACATATATTATGCATATATACACATGTGTGTGCACATATATAGATATATATATGCAAATATACATATAGATTTATAAAAGCATATGTTATCACTATATAAAATAAAATATTTTGTTGCAGAAATTATTTTCAGTAACTTTAAGCAGCTTCCTTTGTGGGTTTTTAAATATGTCTCATTTATAAAGTGAGATTCTTCAAAGAAAAACTCCTTGCAAAATCAACAGGAACCAAAATTTTCATGGACTTATGAGACATTCACTCCACTTCATAATTCTAGCACACATAATGAGCTTATATGCAACCCACTTTCACACTTTTCTATGCAAGTTCTCTGGTTATTTACAAAAATGTGGAAAGTTCACCATTTGGACATTCTTTTTCTGATTAGCTTTTGTGGTTTTTTCTTTAGATGTTTCAACATTTTTTTTTAATTCAGTTTCTGTGAAAATGAAAAGAAAAAAAAATTAATGTATAGGCAGTTTGAGCAAATAAATGTCCTTGAAGGACTGTATATATTTAATATCATGAAGTAGTAGTAGTAATAGTACTACTAGCAGTAATAATAAAAACAGCAATAGATTAAAATAAAAACATAAAAATTCATTTCAAAACACAGTAAGGTAAGGACATTACCCAAGCCTTCTTGCCTAAATATAAAGGCTTTAAAGTGGAAAACAAGGAGGAGATATGATCCCTTAGACATTAAATGCTTCATTACACTGCCAATTTTGGATGGAGTCAAACAGTGATCATCAAAGCACTTTCTAAGTAATTTACCATATCTATTAATTGTTGATGTTAATGTAATAATTGAAGCTTCTGTGGGACACACAGAGATCTAAAGGAAAAAGGAAATTTCGTATTTGAACTGGACTTTTTATTTCTTTAAGGAAATTTTAAAAAGCACAGAAAACTGTCTTATGTTTCTCACTGTATATATGATTAACACCCAGAGTACATCTCAGCCAGTTATTACTGAGTGCCCTGGAAGTTCATGGAAGCTTGAGATCATACTGCTCATGTTTCCTCATTCAGTGGCCTCTGTCATAATTGAAAGAACAGAGACTTTTCAACTATGCTTCGTCTCATTTATCTACGTCTAAAATTATGTAACCATAAGTTCCACTCTGAAAAAGGGAAAAACAGAAATAGAAAAAATCCTACATGTTCTAAAACTTGTATTTCTGAAAGGCCTATAGTAGTATGTAAACTAAAAATATGCTAATCTCAGATTACTTAAAATACATTCCCTTTAGAAAGAAGGAGTGAAATGGAAAAACAGAACAGGTTATGCTGGAGGCTAAATATTACTAAATATTTCAGATATGGACACAATACAAGAACCTCTCTAGAACAATATACTTTCATGGAACAGAGTGAGATTTTCTACACTTGGTCTATTTATTATCTTGGACCAACTAGTTTTAATAATTTTATGTGGTTTTCTCTACGTAAGAGAAAAATGCAGCTTAAAATTTTAAACTTTATTTATAGACGGTAACTTGGATTCATACAAAAATGGCTTGGTGCCTGCATTTATTATTCAGTTCTAGATCTAAGAAATGAGTTTTAAGATGCCATAAGGAGAAGTTTACCAACTGTCCAACTACCTTACTTAACCTCATTTTGCCAGAGTTTATGTAGGGTATAAGTGTCGGCAGTAGGAGAAGTTCATAAAGTGGGGATTTGATTTTTGCCCAGGTGTAGCACAAGAACTGAGAGGAAAGTATTTCAGAGAGTAAAATTTTATGTTTGGTATTTTAAGCAAAGTCTTAGAGTAGCGATAAAGAAAAATTAAGAAGTGTAAATTCTTACTTCCATTTTTTCATTGCAGCTGAAAATAGCTTTGAAGTTTTAACAACATGCTTGTAAATTTGTATACAGTTGTAGATTCCCTTGAGTTTTACATAATTCTTTAATGTGTCAAGGTTATTTTAAATTAGCTACCGCTGCTCCTATAATCAGCCTGTACATTATTGAAATAAGTCTACTGCACTATCTAGTCCAACTAAGATACTGAAAACATATTGCATGTGCTTGTCTTCCAGTAAAATATACACGACAATTCATATTTAAATTTTTAAGTAGCTTTTTTATGCATCTTTATGCTAAAGGAAAAAATGTTTATCTAATAGTACCAGACTCAGCCCAATGTAGTCGATTGTAGAGAAACTGTAGAGAAAAATCTCTGGAAACAGAACTTATTCCTTCCTCCTTAAATATACTCAGAGCTTCCAAAGGCAACTCCATAAATAATGCATCCCCGAGTAATACCACACACAATCCTGAATCCACAGGTGTATCTAAAGAGATGTGACAGAACATGATAGAGATTTAGTTCTCAGTTTGTCTATAAACAATTGCAGTTACATGTAAAAACCTATGTTTCCTCCATTGTATTACACGTGAACTTCATTGTACTGTCGATTAAGTGCATTAAGAAAAAATATCTATTTTTATATCATTACTCTTAAGATGTTCTCAATTTTCTATGCACTTGTTAGCACCAATTCTTCAGAGGGAAAAACATCCCTGTACTAATAACCAACCATCTCAGCTCCAAGTCCAGGTATATGCAATACATTCAAGAAAACAATATTTGGGAATGCAAAATTGCCAGAGCAGTGATTAGCTGAACAGAATAGAGTTGTAAAGACACTCTTATCTAATACTGTGTTGTTCTGTACAAAAATTTTGTTTCTGTTATTTAGGGGAAAATGTACTAAATATTATTATGGCAACATTTCTGTTCTACAGAGAAAGAGCAGATGCACAGGGGACAATTCATCCAGTCTTTGCAGATGTTTATTCTTGAGATGTGTTTAGAGACATACTGTAGCATTAGGCTTGTATGCAATCTAACAATCTGTGAGAGTCCATAAAGCTAAAAGCAGCAAAAAAAAAAAAAAAAAAAAAAAAGACAAAACAAAGACATCTACTGATCTACTGACTTAAGAAAGTTCCTTATCCTAGCTCTTCTCCTGAAAAACTGGTTTGTGATAAAGACATTTCATATAGGTGTCTACAGATTGTATGGTTTGGAAGATTCTAAATAAGTGCAGAAGCATTGCTCCAGCATCTAAATCTGTCTTTGAAAGTATACTGAAATATTTGACTTGATATAGAAAACAGAGAAAAAAAATGCTAAAGCCTTTGTCCTCTCCTTGTCTTAAATAAATTAAAATTGAAATTACTGGATTTTGGTATCTGTCCACACACACACACACACACACACACACACACAACTCAAGGAAGCACATACCCTGCATTCCAACTTGTTTGGCGTCCTTATCTTTCACTTTCTTTTTTCCTGTTTCAGCTGCTGAAACTGATACACACTGGGATTCTCTGGGAAGAGGAAATTAATGGAAAATATTACCAGCTTCAATTTCTGTGTCAGTTTCAGTGAAATTTTACACAAAGGACACTCTCCCTTTGGAGTTCCTGTCCTTAAATCCTGTCTTTATACATTTTAATTATACTGTTGCATCTTGAGCTTCAACTTAATTGTAACTTAAGCTGGAGAACAGTGCTTCTCAGAAATGGCCATTTGTCTATCATATTGCTCAGTCTCTTAGTCTGACATATCCTGAATATACCGTCTTTCAAAACATGAAACCTTCATTCAACCAGGTATCCTTTCTAAAACAATTCCTTTATTTGAGGGACTTAAGTCACAGTTCTGTTTTCACAAATGATAATCAAAGTCAATATATCTTACCTGACAGCAGAAAAATCAAACTGTGACAGGGCTGGTTTCAGATAGTCTTCCATAATTTCTATTATTTCAGAAAAATCTGATGTCAAATCAAGCTCACTATCACCTGTTTTCTCTGTTGGAGTCTATCACACACATAGAATCAAAAATTAGAATACTTTCAATCTCCATTTTTGTTAAATACCATTGTACTTATAAATTTTGTAATATGTTAAATCAGAGACTAAGTAAAATAATGTGAAAGATAATAAAAGGAAAATACAAATATAAGAAGTTGGTTTCAAAACTACTTTATTTCAAAATCTTGTACCAGCATTTTGCAAAACACTCTAACATTAGAATTACTAGAAGGTGTCAATACTTATTATTTAAACAATTAATATACTTCAGCAATTTCAATGGAGAATGGCAGAAAACTACAGCAGAAAGAAATTTTAATGTATTCCTTCAAATAATGAAAAGAAACTGCATAAGGACAACTTTGAGAAGTGTACAGAAACTGCAAGATGAATATAGAAGAAGCAAATGAAAGCATATGGAGAGATCAGTGGAGCCAATTTAAGGAAGAAAATCTAATCAGAATGAAGGAAATAGAGAAGAAGAAAATAGAATCATGCAGGAGAGAAAGGCATTGAAAACTGAGGTTTGTAAAATCCAACCTAGATGGACAAAAAACCACTAACTGAACAAACTCAACTAAATTATGAAGAGTGTTGGCATTAATGAATTAAATCCTCATCCAAGGCTTGTGTGGCTCAGTATAGGGTGCATGCATAAGTTCTGTGAGTTTAATGCATATGCTTTTTACAAACCTGAGTCACTTGGTTTCTTTCACCTGTTCCACCTGACACTATCTTAGCACCTTTTTTTTGACTTACCCAAATACAGCAATCTTTACAAAGTTGCCAATACAACAAAGGCTGGCCATAGGCAAGAGAAAGTGATCATCAACACTTCAACTGTCTGCAATACTTGGTATTTTAACAGAAAGATGGTCATGTGATGAATAAAACAGAATTATAATTCAAGAACCAGATTTGTCAATGACCAGGGTAACCCAGACTGTTATTGTATCCTGTATCTATCCCTGCCCAAAACAGTCACTGTTTCTTTCAGGCCCTGCAGCCGGAATCAGAACCACGGGGCAGGAGTGCCCTTTACAGTCCCTTGTAAAAGTCAGTCGCCCAAGCAGAGCTCTCTTGGCTCTCTCTTGCCTCTTGGCTTTTGCCCTAGAGCTGAGGCAGTGCAGGTGGAGGCTCCCCTTTTGGATTTTCTCTTGTGTTTTTTTGGGGGGTTGCTATGAGTGGGGTTTTTTCCCCTGAGAGGCTACATTTCACAGTCCTGGGCGTCCTCAGGGCAAATTCCACGAGTGTCTGTCTGCAGCCAGCATCAAGAGAGAGGAGCAGAGTGGCCCTGCTCTGTGTGGTCACCCCAGGGTGCCCAGCCGAGATGAGAAGGCACCAAGTTTCCCCAGCCAGCTGCCCTGTCCTCTTCTCTTCAGAGGAAAGCAAAGTCCCAAGTTTTAGCCCTTCACCAAGTGCCAGTCACCACAGTGTGCCAGCTGCCTGAAATCTCTGAAATACGGCACATTTTCAAGTAAACTGATTGCAACTGCATCATTTTAATTCTGATTAAGTACTGAACATTTCAAAGCTTCTGAATGACAAATACAGCAACTACTGCACAGTAAGATTAAATTTTGAAGCGGAGTACAAAGCATATAGTAACTGTGAAGACTAGGGATGCCACACTTGGAATGAACTGAAAAATTCTGCATGAAGAATGTCTATCATATTTTTAGTACATGTTTTTCACCCAATTTTAAATATAAGGTAATAAAATATATTACCACATCTGTTTGGGAGACACACTCTTTCAAATTGTGAATAACAGTTTTTTTCAGATGATTCTTCATCTTTTGCTGCTTGTAAAGACGCGTTTTTTCCAACAAAATACGAAACACATCAGGATTCACAGGAAATCGAGAAACTTTTGCCTGCACTATTAAAAGAAGGATAACACCCTCTTAAGAGTCTTTTTGTACTTGAAGAAATGATTGTACAAACACCATCAGTTTCTAGTCATGGTATTATTTGAAAATAAAATCTAGGTAGATAGATATATAAGCACAAAATATATACAGAAATGTACAATAAAAAAACTATTATTTATTTGTATCAACCTCAGCCTTCAAATATAAACAAAAATTATATAAATTGTGACTAGATACATGACATCTGATAATGAGACTCATATTTATGAATTTATGTTCCTTGGTAATTAGGAGGAAGTTAATATAATATGTTCCTTGGTAATTAGAAGTTAATTTTCTGTTTAAAAGTATTTTAAATTTTTACTAACTTCAACAGTGAAAGATATGAGCCTTCTCATAACATCAGTGCAATGATTTTTCTCCCTTAAAAGTAAGAGGTACTTACCCATCTGCTGAGTGAGTTTTCCTTTCTGCCTTGCAGTACTTACTTTGGGCACCTCAATCAATGAACTGTACAACTGTGATCTGTGGAAAGCAGAAAAGTCTTGGATCAATTATTTGACTGTCTAGCCTTGTTTATATGACTCAAATTTATTATATGAGTCATTATTGCTCTCTAATTTAATGTGCTCACAAATACTCTCATGACACAGTAACTACCCCCACCTTGGGTGCAAAAACTTGCAAATTCTAGCTGGAACAAATTGAGAGTGGTAAAGCAAATTCTTTTATCACTGTGTAACCAAAGATTTCTATTTGTTCCATGACAAGTTAATTTAAAAAGTTAAAGACTTTTAAAATTGGTGAATGCTCTCACTGTCAGTTGCTATAGCTCAATTTATGAGCTAGTTTATTGCAGCTAATTAGGCTGCAATAATCAGATAATTGGTGGCTTTATAAAGCTAAATATGACCCCTTCTAATATTTCCAAGAGCATAAGCAATAAAAGCAGGAAACTCTTAACAGAACTTAGGAATCATATCAAGAATGGCTTGAAACCTTTCAAGTGACCTCTGGGGATTTAAGAGATAATTAAGAAAATGGAAAGAACAGAAAATATAACACTGAGCTGCACACAGTTTTATTTATATATTAATTAGTTCATAATCCTAAAATTCAAGTCCATTAAAATTAGAAGAGAATGGCAATATTCAACCACGTATAAAAAGACTGTATTTGTAACAAACAGTGCTAAATCAAAATGATGAAATTTTATACCTGTCTTGTGAATGCTGGAGAATAACTATGCAGAAACTGGATGGCAATTCATCCAATATATTGAAATGTTCAACAGGAATACCAAGGTTTCTCCATGCCTGTATAGTAGTTCAAAAGTATATTATTTTCACAGACTTTATAAATCCCATTCTCAGCTCTTTCATTAGAAAATTGATAGTAATTCTAGGAAAGAATGTACTTAAAGGCCCCCACACTCGGCAGATGTGCCAGGACAGTAGGCTCCGTCCAAACAACAGGAAATACTGCTTCCCTGTGAGGGAAGCAAGCACTGGCACAAGTTGTCCAGGGAGGCTGTGGAGCCTCCGTTCTTGGAGATAATTCAAAACCATCTGGACATGGTCGTGGACAACAAGCACTAGGTCACCCTTGCTTGAGGAGGAGGGGTTTACAAGATGACCTTCAGAGATTTTTCTAACCTCAACCATTCTATGATCACATAATTTTGTGCAGTGCAGAAGAACTTATAAATATTATTTAAAACAAATTACAAATACTGTATCTTAGTCCACACTCCATACCAACATGACTTTTACAGCCACTACACAGTTTCTGAAGTTAAAACACTATCAAATAATAGCAGAGTATTAGCAAAGGAGTAGAATATTTCATAGTAATATTTATTTTTGAAAAAAAGTTTTGCTAGAGACACTTCTCCAACAAGTACTATATAAAATTGTATTTGGTTTACGTGGCAAGATTTTGGTAGCAGGGGAAGGTACAGGGGTGGCTCTTAGAATCTTAGAATTGTTCAGGTGGGAAAAGCCCTCAGAGACCATCGAGTCCAACCACTCTCTCCGCACTGCCAACCCACCACCAACCCATGTCCTGTATACACACATATATCTCTCTGTGTGCATTTATGTAATATATAATAAACCCCTAATAAGTAGCTCAGAAAGTTACCACTGAATTAGCAGTCAGTTGCTGTTCCACACATTTTAGAAGATCACTTGTGTTTCTGTTTTGTTTTAACTGATTCTGCAGATGCAGCAACGCTGCCAGCTGGGAGCTGCTGGTGTTGGATGTAGCAGTTAGAAGGATATTCTTCATCATCACAGACGCTGAACAACTCTGCAAAATTTTTACATCTATATATTTTCCTTCACAAAAATAAAATTAATAAATATATAAACTATGTTTTTTATAACGTATATCTAAGTTGAAGAGAAGTTCTCTTCCTTGAAAGGTGAGATGAACTAGCAGAAGACTGCTGTTTGTTTTTACAGGTTAATGTAAACAGTCTGGCAATAACTAAGGAAGATTTCTTAAATACAAATAGCTGGAATTGATTTCTTTGTCTACATTTATCACCAAGGTTCCTGTATTTAATCATCTAAACTCTACATGGAATGGTAAATATTGTGCTCTTAGTTTAGCCTTTCAAGTAAGCTGAGTTTTTTCTGTTTCTGTGCTTTAATGGACACCCATCATATCACACAGCAGACTTCTACAAAATGCAAAATAATGGGTAAGACTGTATCAACTTTTCTTTCAGCAAACATACTAATCCTGTCATTTGAACTAGGAACTATGGGTTATTTGTTCCGAATACAGGGAATATAAGCCGTACAGCTATTCTGCATCTTCTCTTTGATGGAGGCACATATTCACATGCATACACCTTCAAGCCATCAATGGGACCATGTTGTGCAGGTATCAGTCCAAGAAACTGAATGTAAACTGAATTATCCACTTCAAAATAATGATTGAACAAATCCAGAGAAACATTTTAAAAATTATTTGTTAGGGAAGGATGAAATTATTTTGTGGCAATGTCCTATCTTTGGTAATGACAATATAGTAATTTATTCCTATTCAAATTTTTTCATATATGCAATCATCAATAAAAATGTCAGGTCAAACACAACAGATACTAGAATTGTTAACAAAGCACTGATCTACACAGAGCCCTACGTGTGTTCTCTATGGCCAATTTTCACGCTATGTAAATACAGTTTAGTTTTTGCAAACTCAAACATCCTCCCACTGAAAAGCAGCACAAACATTAGTTGCCTTACCTGATGAAGTGCCAAAAACTGGATAGTTGAAATTGGATCAAGCTGTCGAAAGCATTCAGCCATTTCCAAACTAGCAAGAGCCAGCACATCAGTAACATTATGACTGAATGCAGTAGCCACAGACTGTAGCAAAGCCTCACTGGATTGAGAAAGATACTGTTGAGCCATCCTTTGTTTTGTCTAGATGACAAAAAATAAAAAGCTTTATATTAAAATGGGCTAATATTAAATATGTGTTATGCATACACCAATTACAGCATTTAGAGAAGAAAAATATTGCTTTTTAATGAGCAATTTTAATGCATTTTCTTTTTAAGGCACTTAATATATTATTAAAATATGCAAATACTGATTAATTTTTTAGCAGACACTAACATCTGTTTTACAACATTAAAAAATATTTGGTATAACAAAGAAATTTCTTTTAATATAAAATGTGTACTCAGCAGAACAGACTTTAAATTCCAGGCAATATGAGCAGTTCAGAACCAAGGATCAATACAATTGTTTCTGTGGACAGTTAACATATTTAGTCCAAATTAACCCATAAATTTCTTACCTCAGGTATTTATTGATTTTACTAGGAACACAAACTGTACATTCCCAATTTCTACTGCAGTAATTAACAGAGATCAGCTCACTGAATTTCACAAATATTTTCTGATAGAATTTCTTTCTTTGTTCCCAGTCTGCAAAATGCTATGCTCTCTTAAAAAGTCTTATCTGTGAGGCAGAAAGAAACTGCCTGCTCATCTAGTCCTGGCTGCTACATGCTCAAACAGTGGGAAACCACTGAAGGAGAAATTATTTCTTTCTGAGACCAACTGGGTAAGCTCATACTGGAGCTCCCACACAATCTACTGAGGAGCAGGACTGAGCTACACAGCATAGAGTGCTGGAAAGCTGTTTGCTGGAAGGTGTTTTGTAGGTTTTTGTCTTTTTTAAGATCAAGTTTTTGTTACAACATTTCCATTATCAGTTTAAACAGAACTGATAAGTTGAGTATTATTCCACAAAAAGAAAGCACTCAAATTATAATGCAAGCTCATAAAGTAATATACCTTTAATTCCTGTATTTTCCTCCTATCATTATGACACTCATTAGTTGATAAACTGCTCTCTGTCACGTCCTGCTCACTGTATTCTGCTGAAGTCAGCGAAGATTTTCTGATGTCTGACATAGCATCTTCCTACCCATCACAGTTTAAAAAAATGAACAATTAATCACTCCATTAAGTAAGGCAGGCTTCATTTCTTTTGTGAAAGCTTACATGAAAACTGTATTAATCTTAAAAGAAATCACAATCTTAATTCCTTCATGGTGAGAGATTTAGTAATACTATCAACCATCAAAATTTCTTAGTATGTTATGAGGGCAATATGACCAACATACACTAAAAAGGCCCCCCCCATACAAACTCTGAAAGTTTGACTTTCTCATATTTGTCCTCACCTTGTTTCTTCTGAAAACTTTAATTCATCATTGAATTTATAATGCCTCCATCAACTCTCCTTTTTTTACAAGGATTCTTTTCTTTAAGGGTTCTTACTACAACACAGAAGGAACTTGCAAATCCCAGATTTTAACCTACAAATCAATACTTGGATGGCATGGATTCACAGACCGTACCTCACTCACCCTTTAAGGCATTCAAGGAATTTTTCTGTCTGTTTTGAAAATATTGTAATTAGTATATCCACAAACAAATAAAAAACTAGTATATCTCACAAACAAATCAATGAGGATAGCATGTAGGCAGAAGCATGTTTTTGAAATTACTCATTTTGCCATTCATTTTTATTATGGCTTGCCTGCAGTATATAAAACCTAACTCTACATAAAGAGCAGCTCTTATACAAATGTATATTGAAAAAATATTAGTGCAGATAAACTTTACACAGAAAAAAAATAAATTTAACTGAAGAAAAGGATGCATACCATGACATTTGGCTTCCAGTAAATCTCTGAATATATGGGATCTACATTAATGGCAAGTAAATGCAGGGTTTTTCCAGTTAGAAACAGGCATTTGGATTTGATGTTGGGACAGTCTTTACAGAGATTCTGTATGTTTGCTAGCTGAGCCAGTGTAATATGAGCCATGGTGCGTTTCATATACTTCCAATCCTGGTAAAATACGTATTTATATTTATTTGCTCATATATCCCCACACAGAGAGAATAATACATTTTTTTAAAAAGTAACACATATATTCACATACGAATTCATATTATTAAATGTGATTATACTTTCAACTACAAATGAGCTGTCTTTAATAGGTGTACAAATTCATTAACAACTGATTAAGAAAAAAAGTTCAATGTAACATCCATAAGCAAAGTTCAACCAGTGCCAAGGAAAACGTGGGACAATGGGAGGGAGGTCAGCAAACCATCCCCAAGACTAAAACCACACGCTTCAACCTCCCTTGCTACAAAACTACATGACTGCTCTGGGAACCCATTTCCTCAGTAGTGGAAGAAGTTGTGCTACAGAAAACCTTGTTACACCTTTTATGCAAATCATAGGACTAAATATTTTGTATTACCTGTTCTATTGCATCATCGTCAATGATGATTTCCTCCATAAATTCATGAAATGATGCTTCTTCCATATTTTTAAACTTTTTATCAGTAATGACAAGATGAAAAATATCCAAAAGAATTTCCACAAGATTTATTTTTCTAAGAGCTAGCTGTCTCATTAATGGGATACTAACATTTTTACTCTGAAATACAAAAAAAACCCCAATTTTAATTTCAAGTATTTTTGCAAATTAACCTCATAAGAAGTTAGAATGTTATATTTCTTTTAACCAAAGAAACAAACCTTTTAGCATTACCACCTTGATAGAGCAGAAATATTGCAATGAAGATATTTAAGTAATTTAAAAGAAAAACTTCAATGATGTCAAATGTATTACAATGCCATCAAAGTAGCTCCATAGAGTAAGAGCAGCTGGGTTTTTGCTTTTCATGTTTTATGTACCTGGTACAAATATGTAAAATCTAATAATGCTACATACACACTAGCAAAGTAGGCTGCAGGCTTTCATTACCCAAAATACACTATTTTGAAAACAGACATTCTTTATTTTTAATGTTTTGTGAAGACTTTTTTTTTCCTGAGAAGAAACACATTTTGAGGAATTTTAAACTTTCAAGGTATTTGAATCAAAAATATTTCCAAGTTTATACTTTTTACTTTTGTAGCTATTAGACAAATGCCAGAATTAAATAAACTTGACAAAGACCAAACAAATCTTCTCTTCATACCTTTTTCAACTGTAAATTCTTTTGGCATTCAATTTTTCCTTCTATATACAAAGAATGTGTATCATTACAAGAAGATAAATCCTGGAAGCTCCAAATGAGATTATCCAAGAATGAGTGACTATTACAACTAAACTAGGTTTCCTTTCCACTATTAAGGTAAAAAAAGTCAATACCTCATTAGATGCAAATAAACTACAAACGTTATGAAATACTTCTTCTGTTTTGGATACTGCTCTCTGAGCTAAGCTATAAGCATCTAGATAGTGACTGTGTTTGTTTCTTTTGTTCTTTTCCTGCTTGGCAGTCATCCTGAAAACAAAAACCAAAACAACACCATAAACTCAAAAGAACTAACATAAGAAAGATCTTATTTTTATGGTATCAACACTGTTGAACATATATAATAAAAAAATGAATCTACTAATTAATAGATAAAATAGATTAATTATAGATAAAAAAAGATTAAATTTGTATGTGTGTTTTTGAAACTTACAAATAGGATAAGTGAACCCTTACAAGTTCTTTTTCCAAGGTCTTACTCTTAGAACTGTACTGCTGCAGTGCAAAAAAATGCCAAGACTCAAAGAGAAGAAAGGTAGATCATATTCTCTAGTATGTATTTAGCAGGAACACAATGGCAGTATACCAGGTACTAAGCATATCTCAGTTGTTTTAAGGGGTGCCCTGCAAACAGCTGGGATTCCAAGCATACCATGTTTTGCACTTTTACTATTGCAGCAGTTTCTAGAAAAACATTTCAACAGTAAGAATTGTAAAAGCCTGTAAATACTAGAGAATGATTGGTGTGGCTGCTAAAATACGTCTACGAATGGGAAGTCAAAAATCTGACTTAAGAGACCCTAACACTTTGTTTTGACCTCAAAAGAGAACAAAAGAGAACTCTGCCTTCAGTGAAAACAATTTTTGATTCTACAGTACATTTCTGAATACAGAACACATAAGGAATGCAAACAGACAGCTAGCACTAATATATAAATCCTAACAATGTTATCTGCTCTTTTCCATTTAAATTAGACTATAAAAAGTAAACAAGACACTTCATGGACTAGTTTATCCTACATAAAATTTTTCAGTAGAGGTACAAAGGTGTAGTCTTACCTACAAATATTTGCACATTCCAGCAGTATTTCAGCGCTGTAGTTTTTATGCCCATGATGAAGAAAGTCCTTCTCAACTTGAACTAATTTATTGTAGGATTCCTGTAGAATGTGCGGCAACTGAGCAGAATTGGCATCAATTGTCATATGATCCTGGGCAAAATGTATCTGAATAAGTGTTTTTCTAGAAATAAAAATAAAATACAGGATAGCAGTCAGAAAGCACAGCCTATTTTTGAGAACAGACATATTTCTCTCTGCCTTCCTTTAAATTCTAAGAAGTCTACAAAAAGCACCACCATTGTGTGTTTTACAAATTATAGTAATTCTGAAAAAATCCAAATATTATATTTTCAGATTAGAGAACAGGTATCACTTGTTCCATGTATCTAATTCTTCCATCTTAGTCCTAATCAGTCTTCTAAGTACAGATGAACTGAGAAGACTGATAACAGTCTTCCTTTTCTAATAGAAAGCTTCCCATTTATGGAAAGAGACAGGAGTGTAAGTGTTGTATACTTCTCTCCCTTTACCAACACATTGTAAGGTCTCTGTGCTTGGATTTCAGTGGAACTGAAATCATTGTTTAGTTTCACCATGAACAGGCTTCTTGGTTCATGTTGAGAAATTAAGACTGTAGACTGCAGTAGTGTTGTACTGCAACCTATGCACAATATGTTGTGGTGTCTAGTTTACTAATATAACAGGTAGTAGGGCTACATGCAAGCATTTGAGAAGGAAATACAGAAATTTGGAAAGAAATTTAAACTTTAAAAGACCAAACCACCACATAAATTACTTAGAACAAATATATTTGAGAATCCACAGAATTTGGCAGACTAAAATAAGACAGCATTGTAAAAAGTACATATATTTGCAATGTAGTTGCATTTTAGAAGCTGGCCGTATTTTAGAGAAAAGACAGCTTACCTGGCTTCAAGGGATGCAATCATAAAACCCAACTCTGATTGCCTGCTAGGTCTCTTCAATAAAGTAGATCGAAGCACACTTACAGTATGTTCCAGTATCTCACAAGCCTGCAGGTAACACCAGAATTTTCAGAATTCTATTTTAAATGACTACAGATAATAATAAACATTCATTTAGAAAGCTTACATTTTGTACAGAACATGTTAATTATCCCCAAGATGGCTGGCTCTTGATAACTGTAAATAAGTCTAGAAAGTTTGAGTTACAGAATCACAGAATGACCAGGTTGGAAGAAACCTTCAAGGTCATTGAGTCCAACCCACCCCCAACACCTCAATTAAACCCTGGCACCCAGTGCTACATCCAGTCTTTTTTTAAACAGATCCAAGGATGGTGAATCCACCACCTCCCTGGGCAAGCCATTCCAGCACTTGATCACTCTTTCCATAAAAAACTTTTTCCTAATATCCAGCCCAAACTTCCCTTGGCGCAGCTTAAGACTGTGTCCTCCTCTCTGTGTTATGATCATACTTAGTTTGATGGTTACATGAATGGTGCACGTACATACAAGGAGAGATGGAACCAGATTAATCTTGGAGGTACATAGCAAAAGACAGTAAATAGGAGTTTAGTCAAAATCAAAATAATCCCTCTACATGACACAGCCTTGCACAGTTTATCAAGAGAGGTTAGATCATCACAGACAGAAGACTGTGCTGAAACTCATGAAAGTTAAGGGTTTAACAGTAAATGGATATTTTGATGTTATAGGGTTTCAGAAAAAAAAAAGTGTTACAGAAGTACCTTCCAGAATCTAGAAATAATATTTGTAAAACTATTTGAAATACTTGAGAAGGAATAGCAAAATAAAAATAATACTGAAAGGTTTGATTTTTATTGAATATGAAAAAAAAAATATACCAGTGTTAACAGAACTGTCTGAATACAAAAGAATTCTAATTAAGAGAATCAGATCTCTGGGATTTAGTCATACATACTAGATTATAACTGGTTTTATTCCAATAGGAGAACATACAGCTTTATCATAAAAACATCCTAAACTTCTGTGGGTAGAATCTCATTCCAAGTGGCCTGCATCTGTTTGGAATCTGTAATTAATGTCTGTTAAATGCTCAGAGAAATCATTAACTGCATTTAACACCTAATTTTGCTTTTATTGAAATGTAAAGGATATAATATTTCACTGAGAGAGACCGCTGCTGAAAAAAACCCCAAACCACAATCTCCAAAGCCAGAAAATTTCCTTACCATGCTCTGTTTTCCTTCCCCCTCTTCCTCTAGAATTGCTTCTGTTAGACTAAGAGTACTGTTATACCAAAATTGTTCATCTCCTCCTAGAAACTGTGCTTTCTCAAGGAGTGCTTTAGCTTGTCTGTGGTTTCTTTCCAGGTTAGCCAACACAGCAAGTAAATACAAGCACCTTGACGTATCAGATAGGGCCCTCAATTCCTAGAAAGAAAGAGATGTGATCTATATACTAAAAATCCACTACTGCTATTTGTATTTTTGTCTGTCCATATTTTAGACTAACCTTAAAGAAATAAAAAGCGAATGCTATTCTCCCAAGTATCTACTGAATTTCTTAGTTATTCCTTATGGTACGTCTACTTCATATTTCTTTCTGTTCCTGTACCTTCTATTTCACCAGTCAAAAAAGCTATTTTTCTGCTATTATTTAGTATGTATATATCTGCTAGTGTTTGTCAGCATCTGATGAAGAAATGTGATGGCGAAAGTTTTGTTTGGTCAACTGTACAGATAGAGATCCAGTAAACTCACAATGTTGCTTTACACTATATAAGCTATATAACTAGTCCTGTATAAGGAACAAATATTGTATCATATTTGTATACTAGCCTACAGACATACAGGATACTATTGACAAATTGCATAATTAAAATTACTGTCCTCCCTAATGTATTTTGAACTTTCCTCAATATACAATGCTTAATTAATGCTTTATAAAGGGGCATGTATTATTCATGAATATAATTCATATATTATTATTCAAAGTATTCATGATTGTACTAAATTTACATAGGCCATCTTTTCTTACAGGAGAAAAATATTGCACAAAATAACAGGATATCAATTACATTTTTTAAAGTAAAGGTTTTACTGCAATAATTATATTTTAAAAACTTTTTTAATGGAGCACATGGCTAAAGTGGGAAATGTTAGATGTAGGGAAAATATCTGTAATGTATAATCCTTCATAATAATGAGATAAGGCAGATCTGTTAGGTGGAACATATGGACACTGTTATGGTTTGACACTGGCGCAATGTTAGCGCCTCTATGAAAATACACCTTCCCAACATAAATGCTGTGAGATGTTATCAGGAACAGAGCAGAGCAGGCCTAAGCTGCCTGCTTAATAACAACAACTAAGCTGCCTGCCTTGTTTAATAACAAAAGAAAAAAATTTTATTAAACTACTACTACTGCAAAAGACACACACACTAAATCTAGGATGAAGACTTATTTCAGATCTACCAGAATTCTATTTCAGTTTTATCAAAACATTGCAGTAAATCCATAATGAAGCTCAAAATGAAATAATCAGACTCAAATTATCAAAATATTGAGAGGATAGGGCTAAATGCGCTCTCTCTCTTCTGAACAAACCTTGAACTTTTCCCACCTATTTAAACAAACAAGATTGAAATATACCTGTATCTTCCAAGGCCACTGCAAAGCAGACAGAGATGCTGACACTACTTCAGAAATTTATATAACCTTCAGACAACTCCCATAAAGTTGGACTGAAATGCCATGTTTTTATGTACATATTATGTACATTGAAATGTAATAAGAAATTGGTCTGGGGTGGTGGGAAAAGGCTTGGCTTTACAGTTTGATTATTATTATTCTGAGGAATAACTGCATCTAAAGGAACATAATAACACATGTTATTAGTTATATTAGTTATTAGTGTTTCTTTTTCTATTTAATTTGTATTGTACCTGAGTTGCAGCATGGGCCTCTGAAAGCAGAAGCCTTGCCGGTTGATACAAGCCTAGCTGAATTAGTACTTCAGCTTTTTCAACCCACAAGTGAGGGAAAGAAAGAGCACTCAGTCCTTTTCCTGTTACTGCATTTACCTCAAAACCCTGAAAAAATTAAAGAAGCATTACATCTTCATAAATGTCAAAAAACCTAGACAGAATACAAGTTGTTGACTATGACATCCCACACCTCAGCTGTATTTGGATTTTCTAACTTCAAAATTTAACATTATATTACAAGAACAACAGGTAGCTTATGAGGTTTGGATTTTACAATCCTCAGAAGTCATTGAACTAGTAAGTAGATACTATTTAAATTAACTGTATGACAGATTAACTACTTCAGATATGCTGCTGTCACAAAGTTGATTTTTGGTAATAACTAAAACTAAAAGAGGAATACTATTTACCAGAGCTAAAAGAGGTGACTTGAGAGGGATTAGTAATTAGAAAAACAATGCACAAGTATGGAAAAAACATACAAAGAGAGCAAAATAGTGTGATGACAATCCAGACAGCATTGCCATAATAAAAAGCAAAGTGGAGGTAAGCATTAAAGAAATCAGTAAGGCAATTATGTTCCTAAAAAAGAGACAGGAAAGACAGAACTGAAATACTTGCATGCCCTTAAAACAATATGTAAGCAGAAGCAAAACTGTACATGCTAATGTAATGGAGAAAGAAGAGAAAAAATGAGACCAAGACTGAATACAATAGCTTTTTTACTTCTCAGTCTTTTTAATCCATTGGCATTACTCCCCAAATACATTTGTAGGAAAGTAGTTTTACTTTGTATGAATCAAGATTCCAATCTTGTTTTTCCTGATATAAATAATATACCAGGCAACACTCAGCTTCAGATGATTCCTAGCAGAATTTAGGTAGCATGCATTTTTAATTATTTTTGTGTTCATGTCTTTCTCAAGTATTATCTATAAACAAACTAGCAAGTGTGTTAAAAAAGGGGGAAGAGTAGCTTACTATAGAAACTGAAGTAGAAATAAAAACCTTTTCACTTGAAGTGAGGATATTCTCATTCCTACTACCATTAAGCTGAGCATTTTCAAATAGTACTTTTCTTTCTTCTGTCTTCATGCATATGTTTTTTTCTTTTTTCAGTGCAATCTCTTGCCTACACCTAAATCACAAGAATGAAAAAGTAAACTCCAGTTTTCAAGAATTTCATAACGAAATATTAGTGCGTTAGGAATCTTTACCATATACTACTCTGTAGATAAACACTAACCAAACATGCACAGAATTTTAGGGCATAGCTAATATACCAAAGGTGTGTTCTCAGCTAATTTTTTTACTATTTTTCTCCAACAACACTTATCAACTGTAGGGAAAACAGTCCCAAATAAATACTGCCTCAGCAGTGAAAATACATACATTGCTTGTTCTAATTCACTAATGTATACTTCTCCAGCAGCTTTCTCATGATACACAGATGCCTGACTCAGTTTTAAATCTGAGCATATCAGGGCAATTCTACAAATAAAAAGAATAAATGTTTAAGAAACAATCCGAATCCTTCATATGTTGCTTCATATAAGCACAATTATATAAACATAGCACATAGTCCCCATTTGTCAATCCTACCTTCCCGTGTCTTGATTAATGCAGGCAATAACGAAGATTGTAAATAAAAACAGGGGAAATTACCCATGGATAGAAGTCACAGAACCAAAGAATAGTTTGGGCTGGAAGGAACTTCTAAAGATATCTTATCTTTAGATGATCTTTGTGAAAGATGCCCTTGCATCCTTGCTCCGAACTCCATCCAGTCTGACCTTGAACACTTCCAGGGATGGGACATCCACCAGTAGCCCCAGTCTAGTCCATCAAACCTGTATCACTCCAACTTAATGGCAAAAATTATATACTAAAAGTATGAAAATATTTATATGGGCTCTCAATAGCATGCAACCACCTCCACCCTGCCCCTCAATGTGTATATGCTAATCTGATTTCAGGATTTCTGTCCTGATTAAAGAGTAATATATTCCTACATATCTGTCTAATCATATATAGACATCAGGTCATATATATATATAAAATACGATGAAATAAACACAAGTCTTGAGGAATCAACAAAAAAAATTTGTCTGGCAAATCTTGGCTGAAAATAATCTCCTACCAGAAAGTCCCTTTTTGTCTTGTAAGAAAGCAACTCAGTAACTGGTTGGCAGAGAAACACATATATTTGTATACATGAATATCTATTCTGCTTGGTGGGATCAGTTTCAGGCATTTTAAAGATTCGTTATGTGGTATTTCACGAACCATCAGAAAATAAGCAAACAATTATTGCTTATGACTAGTACTTACTAAGCAAACATTATTTAATACCTATCAAAAAAGCATGATAAAATGCTTTAACTAAAACAGCAAGAATTTTCAATTGCATGCATATTAAATACTTTTAAATCAAAACTTTTAGGGGTTATCATCCATAAAAAATAACATAATTTTGGTCACAAAGACAAATCTCTCTAAGAATGTACTTGTCAGGGCAACTTCTTTGTGCCCTTATGGTGGAGAATTTATTTTTGATGCAAATAAGGAGTCTGCCTTTTGAATACTTAATAGATAAAACTCTCATAGAAACTTTTTCTGATTTTGCTTTTTTCAGTTAGATGACAATAAGGCATTTCAAAAATTTTTCACATGAATGTGGTGTGGCTTCATAATCTCATATGCTTTCCATATAGAAGATCCTTTTTTGTAACAATAAATTGAGTGGCTTTAATTCCACAAATCTATTCACCAAAATTCTATTAAAATGCATAAAAAAAGAAAGGAAAATAAATAAAAATCCATTACAAATATAAAACAGTAAGTCACAAAAATTCTTGTTACTACTTGGTGAAATATTAATGGATGATCCACTCCATTCAGTTTCTCTTTTATTTAAAATAAATAAAGGATACAAACCGAAGGTGATAGAGATCAGACAGACTTCTACATTCCAGAACTTCACTCGCAATAACTTCAGCTAGCTGAAAGACTGGAAGAATCAAGTGGGGGCAAAAAATTTTCTGTAGTTCTTTTGATAAAAGGTCCATAAAATACAAAGTGCAAGTCTGAAAAGAATTTTTTTAAAAATTCAGTCAGTAGAAACATAATTTTGTAGAAAATACATTTTAAATTAATTATTACATCTTCAGTTCCAAAATAAACCTGAAAAAAGGCACAAAGAAACTTTCTAGCTGAAAGAGCAGCAAGGTACACAGAAAACTGGTAAATGTCTTCTCTAAGTTAGCTTCGTTTCAGCATGCAGAGGACAGGCTAACACCTCTTGAACTATTAATGAATACTACAATACAAAAGTATTTGGGACAGCTGTCTGAAAATTCACAGACAGAAAAACTAAAATAAAACCATTTTCCAATACTAATTTTCTAAATAGTAAGTGCCCTAGATTTTTGAGGAGTATACTTACAGGCTTTGGGAAATTATCCCAGTGAATACCATAACTATTTGTTTTCTGTTTAAAAGTATCTCTGATTTCACTGGGGCAATCATACTGGGCCCATTCTTCCACGTTTGCTGGTAAGGTATCAACTGATTCTTTCCCTTTAGAAACTTCAACCTATAATAAAAACAGGAACATTTATGAGATCAAATTAACAATCCTATTGGTATTAAATATTCAGCTAAAAAAATGAACACATTTGCTTAATGTCCTTTGAAGTTTTGTCAGATTTGGGGTGGTTTTTGGATCTCTAGACTGTGGGTTTTACAAAACAGCAGCATCTTAACCAAGGCAACAAACAAAAGAAAAAGTATTTGTAAATTCATGATCTGTTAAGACTGAGATCAAGAGTGAAAGAATGATCTACAGATTCACAGAGAAATTCTTCCCAGGTTATGAGAGTCGGTACAGTAAAGCATCTGAACTATTCACCAAATGAGCCCAGGGAAACATCTTTTAGAGAGGGTTGCTTTAATTCCACAGAAAAGTGGGTCTTACTTGTTTCTCTTTCTTTTTGTCCTTGTCTTTTTTAGAAGTTTTTGACTGCACTTTCTGAGGACTTGTAGGTTGTGAAGTCTTTGAGAATGCTTTTGTAATAATCCCTGATGCTGACAATGACACCTAGATGATCAAATAATTAAAGTTAATTACTTTCAATTTGCAATATTAATAACAATAATAATCTCAGTTTCCAGTAATAGTTATTATCCACTGTAAGTCACTATCTACAACTACTAACAATTGTCGTATATCATATTCTGCTTGCATAATAGTTTTCTTCGGTAAAATAGCAATTTCAGACACTCCTGGATGCTTGAATTTTTTGCACAAGCATTTAGGATGATCATGGCAATGCAATTAAGCAGCAGAACTGTCAAAAGACAAGATCATCCCTGGGATAAATACTACTGCTACCTTTCTTTAACCTTTATGGTTGCAAATGTAATTCCTTTTTTTTCAAACCATTAGTCTAACTAGCTTCATTTTCTACAAGGGATGAATTTTATAAGGAAGTAATCTGCAAGATGGCAGAGTCACTCCGTACTCTTTCTGGGTCAGTCTTTTACAATGCTAATACTGAATATTATATAAAAGAAATTTCTAAATATTTAAGCCTACAAAAGAATTAATCAAAACTTTCTCTGTACAAGCAAGAGCACAGATTCTAGTCTTACCTAAAATTAAAAGCAAACAAAAAACCCAACAACAACAACAAAAAAAAAAAAAAAAAACCCAAAAACAAATAAAAAACCAACCAAACAACAACAACAAAAAACAAAAACAAAAGCCACATTAATTTGAGAAGACTAATATGTTTTGCTGGAGGAATAAAGAGTAGAATACAAAATATGAATAAAAAATAATGCTGGATACACAAAACAAATTTAAATTTCAAATTAAAGGTAACACATCTTTAAAAAGTCAGAGGCAGCTGACTTCTCCAGAAAATGTTTTAAGATCTTCTACTGAGTTATTTATGGAATCCTAACACTAAAGAGCCTGCTTTGAAGTGGATGTCTGCAATCAGGTCTGCTTTACTTTGTAAAGCCAAAACAAGGTACCCTGTAGTACTTTAATTCCTTTAATACCACATGGTTATTCCTTTTCTCACAATACTGTTCAGCTGTAAATATGATGCTTAGAATTACTATCATTATCTTACAACTGGCACTGATGGCAGCATTAGCTCTAAGTTTTAGTTTTAATAGCTTATTCGAACAGTAGTACTCTCTTCAAGTAGCTTTTTCCCATAGTAAGACACACAGTCAAGGGCTGGATATTAAAAGTTATGCTTGTGTAAATCTGAAAACATCAATATTCCATTTTTATTTTGCAAATTCCTGTCTCACATTGCATGTTAAACTGATTCTTATTTTATTTTAAATTCTTGCTCATAATCACCACAATTAAGTGGTAACAAATTGCAGGCTTTCACTCCTAATTGTAATAAAATTATACACAAATCATAGCTTACCAATCTACTTGGTAGGTCCCAACTGAGACTGTTCCTATAATGATTTATTGCATTACTATTATCAGGTACATATTTAGTCCCTTCAAATATTTACTTAACATATAATTGTTTTCCTATGATCATTCCTGTGATTCAGAATAGCCATTTCAATTGGGCATATCTATGAGAAGTGAAGTAGATTTGATTGATTTGAAATGCTCTAACTATGAAAAAGTAGTTAGAGAAACCAATCAGTGAACAGTGCCAGCCTCTACAATCCCTTTCATTCAAAAACAGTCCTTTTGATTCAATTTCACAAAGGTTCACCTTCAAAACTGCCAGAAATGTCTTCAGTATGTATTCTGCGACTACTGAGAGTCCTTAACAAATTAAAAATACAAAATTTGAGAACCTATTGCACAAAACATATGAATGGACTCCTGAGAAACAATGGCCCACTGCTTTTATCCTTAGTGTCTCTTCTCCATTTCCCTGAGAGAAACAATTTCCTTGTTTAATCCTTAAACCTGAGAAAATACACTAACTGCAACCTAAAACAGAAAACTCTAAGGGTAAAGTTAAACAACAAATGCATAGCTGCTTCCATAATTACACAAGGAAATGGGAAATATACTGGCCACATTATAATAACAGAGCACAACATATAATTTCATACGATCTCACCTGCCAGATACGGATGATACAGGCATATGCCATCAAACAGTGCTGCTGATGAAAAGAAGAACCATGACCAGAAAATAAAGCCATTAATGTCTGTGCTCTAAACAAAGCTTCCAGTTGTTTAATATTGCTCAAATCTTCCAAATTCATTTGGGGCATGGTACCATTTGCTCCATTGTCCACCTTAGCATTTTCTATAGGCAAAAAATTTGGTATAGCATTGCCTTCTGTTAAAAAAAAACAGCAAACACATGCTCACAGTGACAGCATTGAAAAAATGTATTTAAAAGGTAAAATTTCTGAATTGAAAATGAAAATATTTAGGGGAAAAAAGAAAAATGGAAATCTATCTGCTAAAGATGTTCTTGTTAAAATGATGCAATGCTACTTGTACCATGGTTTTAATTGACAATGTAACAGTTCTGTATAATAAATTATGTAAACCTGATAGAGAAATTAAATCTGCGAAAGGCTGGACAAGATGATCATTTGAGGTTCCTTCCAACCTGGGCTGTTTTATATTTGAATCTAATTTCCCTTATTACATTACTTGAGTTTCCATTAAGAGCTTTGCAAAGATTTTCTTGAAACTTAAATGGTGTAAGAATAGTAATCATAAGCAAACTGGGCGGATTACAGAACTATACAAAAACACTCTTTGCTGGGTTCAGAACTGGCTGGATGGCCAGGTTGAGAGGGTGGTGGTGAGCAGTGCTGCATCCAGATGGCAGCCAGTCATCAGTGGTATCCCTCAGGGCTCTGGGGCCAGCTCTGTTCCATATTTTTACTGACAATTTGGATGAGGGGATTGAACCTTTCATTAGTAAATCTGCAGATGACACTAAGCTGGGAGCGTGTGCCCATCTGTTGGAAGGTAGGAGGGCTCTTCAGGGACACCTGGAATGGTTGGATGGACGGGCAGAATCTAACAAGATGAAGTTTAATAAATCCAAGTGCCGAGTCCTGCATTTTGGCCACAATAACCCCCTGCAATGCTATGGGCTGGGGACGGTGTGGCTGGACAGTGCCCAGGCAGAAAGGAACCTGGGGGTGCTGGTCAACAGCTGGCTGAACATGAGCCAGCAGTGTGCCCTGGTGGCCAAAAAGGCCAATGGCTCCTGGCCTGGATCAGGAATGGTGTGCGTCAGCAGGAGCAGGGAGGTCATTCTTCCCCTGTACTCGGCACTGGTGAGGCCACACCTCGAGTGCTGTGTCCAGTTCTGGCCCCTCAGTTTGGGAAGGACGTTGAGATGCTCGAACGCATCCAGAGGAGGCAATGAGGCTGGAGAGGGGCTGGGAACACAAACTCTGTGAGGAACGGCTGAGGGAGCTGGGGGTGCTCAGCCTGGAGAAAAGGAGACTCAGGGGTGACCTTATCACTCTCCACAGCTCCTGAAAGGTGGCTGTGGTCAGGTGGGGTTGGTCTCTTTCTCCAGGCAGCACTGACAGAACCAGAGGACACAGTCTCAAGCTGCACCAAGGGAAATATAAGTTGGATATCAGGAAAAAGTTTTTTATAGAAAGGGTGATAAAGTTCTGGAAGGGTCTGCCTGGGGAGGTAGTGGAGTCACCATCCCTGGATGTGTTTAAAAAAGGCCTGGATGTGGCACTTGGTGCCATGGTTTAGTTGAGGTGTTGGGGCTGGGTTGGACTCAATGATATTGAAGGTCTCTTCCAGCCTGGTGATTCTGTGAATTCTGTGAAAACTTAAATCACCACAGAACTCTAAAAAAAAACCAACAAAACTGCTAACAGAAAAGTATGAACAGTATGAACAGTATGCTGCTAATCAACTGTGTGATAGAGACACTGCATATTTATCTTTCTCAATGAAAACACCCGAAGTACTTGTCTGATCCATGTCGTCTATCCACACAAGAAAAACCCAGCAGAGCAGATGTTCATTAATGCCACACAGGACAGTATGGTTCCGGAAATCAGATACTTTTTTTCCCAAACTAATATTGGGGTATCCCATCAGAATAGGTCACTAAGGTCATACCAGTACAAGTGGATGTTTGTGTGAAAGGAGCAAAGAATTTTTACAGTTACAAAGTAGTTGAAGCCATACATCCCGTTGAAGGTCATTTTTGAAAAATTAATGCTAAGATAAAGCCAAGGAAAGGGTAATGGACTTAGGTACCCAAATCTTGGCATAGAAACTATTTCCTTCAGTTTCATCTGTCCCTCCATGAGAACTCACTTGAAACAAACTGTCCAGCACTGGTTTCTGGTAGCATCTCACATCTCAAGAATCCCTATGTCAGAGGGGAGCAGTATCTTACTATATCAAAAGACTGAGGGTAATTCTCCGTAGCATATCACAGAATTCACAGATAAACTGAACTTGCATTGAATAAATGACAGTAAGTACATGAGAAAATACATGCAATCTTGTGCCTTTCCTTCTGATAACTAAGCTGCAAATTTAAAATCTCATTTGTGTATCCTGCTGAGAAATTGCTCTGAAACATCCATTACACACCTTCTTCTTGTGAGGATTGCATAGGGAATTTCATACAAAGCAGGAGATCTACTGCCCACTCCAGAGGTTTAATAGCATCATTGAGGGGAAACTGATTACAATATAAGCATTCAGCAAATTCCATCAGGTTATCAACTTTCTGCCATTCATCTTCATGTTTCTATAAAAGTAATAAAGGAGGAGTTAAATTGTATTTGTTTGTGTAAACCATCAAAATTATATTCTAAAGTTTCATGTAGTCCTAACAGAAGCAAAAAATAATAATTTGACATCAAGCAGTTTTATTGGCATCACATAATCAGAATTAACTGAACATAACAGAAAACTCCACCACGAGTTAAATCTTTGTTTTATTAAAACTGCTTGCTATTGTTAGACATTTTTCTTTGGCAGAATTCAATGAAAATTTTACTGGATATAAAGATTCAACCATAGAGAGTTTTCCTACTGAAGAGCAATCTCAAAATTATAAAAGGCAATGGTCAAGTATATGGCCTCCCTACACATTCAGGAACTTGCAGTCCTATGAATCACTTGAGAAATATCATTCTATCAGCATGGGAACAAACAGTAAGAACTGACAAACCTGCAAAGCAATGATCGCATTTTGAAAACAGCTTAACTGTTCAACAATACTTCTGGAGACTGTTACCAAGTGTCGCCACATATGTGACAAGTAATCTTCACTGTCATGACTGACTTTCTGAATGGCCATCATAAAATTGCATCCTGATCCTGCCCTCACTGTAGCCATAAGTTTGAAAATCAGGCTAGAAAAAAGATCAAACAAATTATTAATTACTTGCATCTGTACCTGTGAAATTACTTTGTGAGTAAGACAAATATACTAGTTCATGTCTGTATAGTACAAAGATGTGAAGTTTATAAACTGGCATAAAAGGCATGAAACCAACTCAGATAATATTATATAAACAGTACTCTAGAAAATTTTGTTTCCATTTAATGAAGACAGATTTGCAGTTAAGAAGACTAAAGCTTCTGCTGTATAGCCACATTTCATGCATCTATTTGCTTGGGAAGTAAAATACTACTTTTATGTAAGTTTTTAAAAAATTGTATTTACAAACATTATTAGCATTAGTTAGTATAATTTTAGAAGCATTGCCTCTGTGTGTCTTTTTCATGGAAAAGACACAAGAATGTTTTGTGTTGTAAGGACAGGCTGCTTAAAAGTAATCATAATACTTTCCCAATGAATATAAAATAAAAAAATACTAATGAGTTTTATACTTCTTAAGAATCAAAATGCTTATTTTAATGAAAATAAGTCAACCAACTTACAGTTTGTGCCTTGTCTGAGGCAAAACTTGAATAGCTTCATCCAGGACTTTTAGTGCTGTCTCCCAGTCAGCTTTATCAGCATAGATGTGGAATAATAGACCATATAAGGAAGTTCTTAATGTCAGATCTTCCTCAGCACCTTTGAAGCATATTCAAATGATTTATTAATATACTGTAGAATTAGAATAATGATTACAAATACTGGGTTTTCGTCTATTACCAAAATCAACAGAAGGAAGAACATGCCTGGGAGAAAGCATCCAACTGATAACCCAATATTTTGAAAATCCTTTGTAGTCCACTGATGCAAAGGACATGTATCTTTCTTTTCCTTAAAAAGAACAACAAAAACACACAAAAAACCAAAAGAAAACACAAAAAAACCCTTTATCTTTCAGTTAACATATATCTCTAAGTATTATTGAACTTCTGCTTTGTCAGTGAACCAATCCGTATCATTGATATGAATAGCAATCTGTAACTTAAATAGATTCTTGACCAGATGAAAGCCATAGGCATTTCTCCAGAGTCCTATGCTACAAAACCAATACAAAAATAACCAGACTTAGTAATATTAAATCGCTTACACTCATTAAATTAAATCAAATCCTGAAGTACTCTCAGAGAGTCACAGAGTAGCTGAGGTTGGCAGAGATCCTACAGAGCTGTCTGCCTACACCCCTGCCTAAAGCAGTCTCCACTCTTCACCTGTGAAAATTTGAAATACTTGCCAGAAGTGGGTTTTCTTTCTAGATTTCGAATATTTTCTAAAAATTCTTTTTTGTCAGTTTCAAGAAGTGAAACACCACAGTGAAAATCAGACAGCAAATTACATTGCAGAAAACTGTTATAAGTTTGACAATTGCCCAAAACCAAAAGAATCATCAAATGGAATACAAGAGTATGTGACTGCAGGTAAGAAACCAGAAACGTGTTTATGACAAATAAGTCACTTTTGCCTCTTAGGAAAGGTATCTTGAAGTTCCTTTACCATCAGCACCAATCACTAAAAACAAGCAATACCTGTTAGAAATTCTTACCTGTTTGTTTTTAGATTCTGCTTTAATTATATTCTTAAGAATTATTTTGGTAGGTTCTTTAAACTGTTCTCTGTCATGTGGTGAGGCCAGCAAAGGTAAACATGCATTCCAAAAGTGCCTAGCTGCAAACATTACAAGGGAGTAATTTCCAGCTTCACCTGCATGCCTGAAGAAAGGGAAGTAGAACTTTATAAGGGAAAACAGCCACACTTTAGCTATAATAAAAAAATTTACTTTTAGGAACATTTGGGTTTAGCTGATCTATGGATCACTTCAGCGATGAGGACTTAGGATAAGAGCTTAATAGAAAAGCTATTTTCCATTTTTATATACCAAACAATTTCACACACTCAGCAGAACTAAGAATAAATAAGTAGCATATTAATGATTTTACTGTATTTCTGCATAATCTTAGCTCAAGAGTATTCATTTAAACAATAGCAGAAACCTCCTCAAGATGTTCTCATTGGAATAATATTCTTTTTTTGGCTTCCTATTACGTTAATTTCTCATTCTAAAAAAAAAATTAAAAAACAAAACACAATAATTATTACTGTACTGTGGATTTTGCTTAGTACAGTACCACTGTAACACAAAAGTATGCCCCAAATGCCACTAGCCGCATTCAAATTGCTTTGAGTGTATTTCTGCAAATGATACTTTGAATTAATAAAAGTTAATAATCCTCCAGATTTTGACACAACACAGTTCTCATTTGAGTGAGAAAAAGCGTGGCATTTTAGTGAAAAATTATAGATTGATGTAATGTAATCACCAATTGAATAGTGCTACTGTTTTAAAAAAAGCAGCTTTTTGAAACTGTCAATATGATCACCCTCTAGACAGCACTCTTTAGATCACATTTAGACTGCTATATCCAGTTCTAGGCCACCCAATATATGCCAGACATGAAGAAAACACAAGGAGCTCAGTGAAAGGCCACTGAGATGATGCAGGACAGGACTACACTTGCCTTGAGAAGAGGGCTAGTTGAAGAGGTGGCTTTGGGAGACCTAACAAGGAGAAGTTTCTCAATAATCTAACAAAGTTATTGAGAAGCAACAGTCAGGCTCTTCCTAGTGAATGGCAGGACAAGCAAGAACAGGCATAAGTTAAAACGAGGAAGGTTCAGAAATGTCCCCTATGGGTACAGCCATGCAGTGGAGGCAGGTTATTCACAGAAGCTGGGTGTCTCCATTCCTTGAGGTTTTCACAGCCAGACTGGATAAAGCCCTGAACTGGCCCTGCTTTGAGCAGGAGTCTGACCTAGATCCCTTCTGAGGATGGTATGAATCTCTGACACTACAAGGTCAGCTATGTGGAAAGTAGTTGATAAATTTACTGAAGTGCAAAAATCTGTCAAATCTTCTGTTAAAGACTTCAACTCACAACTATGCTGATTTTTATCAGTCTTGTGAGAAAATAGTATGATCCACAAAACTGTAATTAAATTTTAGATCTGTTTTATGTTAGTTTTCTCTCAACATAAAACATACCGGGCACTTTGAACAAAGGTTTTTGATGCTGCTACACGGAGATGTTTTCTTCCAGACAAATTCTCCATTATGCTCTTTCCTTGTATACAGGCTGTAATGCTTAACATTTCTTGTCTCACCCTGTTACCAAACCTGCATAAAGGCAAATATTTGAAGAAGTGCTAAGTCTTACAGGCTAAGATCATACCAATTCCTATTAATGATGTATTCAAGTTGCTTCTATATAGATGTCCCTTGCTTAGGAAGATACAAATCCTTTTATTGAGTTTTCTTTTAAAATTAGAAAACATTTCAAAAACGGAATATTTTTTTAAAAGGTAGACTAAAATATCTGTTTCACACCTCTAATGAAAATAACAGTGAAATCAGATTTTAAAAAACTATTACCTATATTCAGCAAGGAAAGAACATAGATTTGTAATTTTTTCCCCTATTTTTCACTATTGCACATCAAAAAAAAAAATATTAGGCCAAAGTCAAACTTATACACCAAGCAAATAAAAACAAAAATCAGGAAAATGAGACAATTTTTGATACTTTATTTTGGGATTTGTCATGCTTGTGTATGGTAAAGTATGCCCAGGGCTCTGGAGAAATTGAAATGGATCCTACTCTACTACATGTAGAAGAAAACAATGTAGATTTCAGTTCCAGAGTTAATCGGTTAAAAAATAATACACAAATAAATTGATAGCATTGGTTAATACCATTGATTAATAGCACCTTGGTAAGCAAAGGAGGAATACGATGGGCAGGAGTTTTCCGTGTCTCTATTACCGAGTGCCGCCCGCGGCGGCCGTGGGAGAGCCGCGTGCAGCCGCGGCCTGTGTCCACGAGAGGGCGCCCCTGCCCGCAGCAGGAGCGACCCAGGTGCAATTCAGCCTTGAACCGCCTCGAGCACAACAATGAAACTTACGATTTATTTCCGTGGAAACACTGCCCTCCATTCTCTGGAAATAGCATTGACAGCTCATGACTGCACAATCAAACATTTTATTTTTCATTAGTTTGCAGATTGCTACATGTGCAGCAAGTTGTCTCTGAATTTCTGTGAAGTTCTGAAACAATCTATTTAATATTAAGGTAACTTGGTTTTACATGTTTTTAAACCCATGTAGAAAACAACTACGAATTGCAAAGAACAGAATATTGGTTTTTTAAGTTCAATTATTTTGCAGAGAAAAAAAATGAACACTATATTGTATCTGTAATGTTTACTTCAAACTTCCTACACTCAGGAAAACCACTATTAAATGGTGTTGATTCTTTAGTCTTTGGATAAAATTAAATTCTGCTTTTGGAGGAAATTATTTTTATTATTTTACATGATAGTTACACCTACCATGTGCATAGATGGCTTTTAGTGCTGTCAGATTACCTGACAGCAGAGCCTGGAGTACAGGAACTGCTCCTATCTTTCATCACCCCCAGCTTCAACTTGGTCCATGAACTACGTAGCCCTTCAGTGTATTAGAGCCAGATGAGCACTGAAAGCAATTTGCTCCATCAAAAGAAGTAGAATCAGCTATTTTCTGCTTAAATATCATAAAAGAGTCAAAATACTATGATTGCCAGAGATCATTTCAGAGCAGCAATGCTCCTGGGAAGACACCCAAACACAGAGATGTACAAGCTTCTGATTCCCTTGGATAGCAAGCTTCATCTCTCTGAAGGGGTCCAGCGCCACAATCTGTATCTCTCAATACCTTTTACTTTAATTTTCATCTGTAGCTGCACAATTTTTTTTGGAAACAAGATTCTTCTGCTTTTGATTATGTGACCAGACACATTTACCTTCTTTAATTTCTTCAAAATTTAGTTCAAGAACATTACCATATCATATGAAATTCTATGTACTTACACGCCATATTTCTTAATATTTCTGTTGAGGACAAAATTTTCATATGATTCCAAGACCCTTTTGGAACAAGTCATCACTCTTTTATGGTCTTGTGATACATACGCAAAATATGTAAGTCGTGTCAGTGTCTGCAATTCCACTAAGGAATCTGACCAACTGCACTCTAAAGCCAAATCCAGTAACTAGGATGAAAAAGAAAAAGAAAAAGAAAAAGAAAAAGAAAAAGAAAAAGAAAAAGAAAAAGAAAAAGAAAAAGAAAAGAAAAAGAAAAAGAAAAGAAAAAGAAAAAGAAAAAAAATTTTAAATTCCAGGGCCTTATATGCTTTTTTCGACAGTAATTACATGCTTAGAGCTGTATCTTCCTTACAACCCACCTGGGCATGGAACAAGTATGTGATACAGCCATCTAGAAAATGAAAGAGCTACAAGTACGATCAAAATATAAAATACAGAGGTCTTGTTCACCATGTAGTAAGAATTAACATAGTGTGTACAAATCCAGGTATAATTGTGCGTGCCTTTTAGCCAGAAGTATCTGCCAGGACTTATTCTATGTCCTCAGCCATCTTTCAAAAACCAGTGGAATAAGACTTTCAAAACTCAGAGCCCATTTTAGTTAAGCTGAAAGTAAGAATGGGATGTTGAAGCGGTTTTGCAACAACCAGTAATTGTAATAAGTAATTGCTGTGTATGCTGTTATATATATGGCAGCTTGGGAGAGCTTGGGCTCCATAATTTTAGAGGTTTTTTCCGACCTAAACACACATACATATATATAGATATAGATAGTTACAGATAGTTTCACATATAGTTTCATTATAGGATCTAAACATTTTCATTTCATTTCTTTTGTACATGTCAAAGTTCCACCTTTTCAGGATAGTGGTAATTGTTAATTAATTGATACAAATGAAGATACTACAACACTGCTATACAAAACTAAGCCAGTGAAGTGATAGGTAAAGTTAACTCAGTATTTGACATAAATCTGTAGACCAACTATAGATATCTATATATTCATAAGGACCCAGTTCCTAATTGACAGTAATAGTTTCATGGTTGTCCTGGCAACTGCTAGTTTTATTTCACACAGTCAATCAATAGTAACCAAGTGTAGTTGTGTTCTACCTTGCAACTGTCAAAAGTGAATTCACTATAATGTGAAGTTTTCTGTTGAAATGTTGAATGCTTCTAATACAAACCCAAACCTCCCTATAACTACCTGAAATGAGGCTGGAGCCAGGGAGGGGTCAGTCTCTTTTCCCAGGTAACAAGCGACAGGACAAGAGGAAACAGACTCAAGTCGCACCAGAGGAGGTTTAGGTTGGATATTGGGAAAATTCCTTCACTGAAAGGAAGTCCCCATCCCTGGATGAATTTAAAAATCATGTGGCTGTGGCACTTGGTGACCTTGGCAGTGCTGGGGGAACAGTTGGACTCCATGATCTCGGAGAACTTTTCTAACCTAAACAACTTTTAAGCTTCTATTACGTTTTCTCCAGAAGAAAAATGAAAGGTTAGAAGTATGGTTCTGTAAAAAATTCACCTGAACCCATTATGCTCATCTGATGATTATTGAAACAATCTGTTAGAGCAACGTAAGTATAAACCCAATATTTATATTCTGATGGTATCTCTCTTTGGATAAATAAAATTATTCTGTCACAAAAATCACCTTCCTGTTAATCACTTGGTTAAAGAAAATAATGGTACAATAAAAGTTTCAAAAATAATTTAAACTCCATGGAAAATTGAATTTGAAATCAAATTCATAGTACACAATTTCTTAAAACTCAAGAGCTTACAAAAAAACCCTAAATACCTGAGATAAGCTAGGAACAGTGAAATCCATGAGACCCAAGCCATTACATGAATACATTTCCAGACCAACAAGAATTCTTGCCAGAGGATCTTGTGCTTCATCATTATTCTAAGCAGAAATAAAAATTTCACATTCAGAGATTTTTTTTTTTGTTAATATTATTAATGACATTAATTGAGGAAGAAGAAGAAGAAGAAGAAGAAGAAGAAGAAGAAGAATGTTGTTTGAAAACCTCAGTTTGCTCTAAGCAATTGCTGCTCCCTACTGTGACCTTAAAATGGTTGGTTTTTTGTATTTATACATTTTTAATTAACACTGTGAACTTTGAACTACTAGTTTCAACATTAGAAGCCCATATCAACAATACAACGAAGGCAAATTTCATATGCCACTGAGGGTTTCCAGTTTTACAGACGCTATAAAATAAAAATATAATAATTAAGTATTTCTTTACAGCTTACTAAATCTATAATCTATAATCTATATATATAAAGAGGCCATAGTAAATGTTGACATGAATATATCTGATTTTTCTTAACACTTTTAATGCAGTCATTTTATTATTTTACATTTGTGAATTCAAAATCAATTTTGCTCACCAGACATCGTATGACAAACATCACCATGGCAGTTAACAGTGTAAGGAAGAGTTAGGAAATGTAGACTCACTGCTATACCCAATGTGAAAACTTTGCTCTGTAGGGAGCTACAGACAAAATTTATTTTTACATTATGATCAAATATACAGAAGAAAATGTACCTTGATCATTTCAGTCATTATTAAACAAATGTATGAATTTAACTTTTCTTTGTAAAGTTTCAACATTATGCAGGATTTCAGGGAAATCATACCTCCTCCCGAGTCCCAGGCTGATGTCTGATCTGCTGCTGATTTAACTGCTTTGCTTTCACCCAGGTAGCAATAATTTGTTGTTGTGCAGCAATAGAGACTTTTTCATTAGGTATGGTTCCAGTCATTGCATTTAGGGCAAATTCACAAATCTAAACACCAAGAAGAGGAAAAAAAAGTGAAATACAGGAGAATGTGGAAATTTTCTTGTATGGAACATGCTGTCCACTACTTATTTTTAGATTATTGCACGTGCATCTCTAAGCCTAACAACATCTCCTTTAAGTCAACCCAAGGCAAATAGAAGTTACAGTCCTCAGCCCCAAGTTGGTAAGGAGCTCCAATGTGCATTTGGGGAGGATTTGTGGTGACAGAAACTGTAAAAGAAGGTAGCTTTTTCTTTTAAAAACTTCTACTCTTGAATTTATAGGAATTCATTCTGCCGTAATATATGACAGCAGAATGAAAGGGACTACAAAAAATCAGAGGTTTGCACCTCTAAGGCAGCTTTGATGTCAGGAAGTCCACTAGGATCTACTGAAAAAGACTGGATGATCTTTGCTTTTTCCCGTTTCTTTGCTGCAGCTTTTCTGCTACTCTCTATTGCTGTATCTTCTATCTTCTCAGCAGGTTTTGGCTTTGGAATCCAAGAAATAATTAGGCCTCGAGCCAAAGCATTACATAACATCAGTAAAATTTCGGTACTTCTGTAGAAGAAAACAAAAATCAGAAGTGCACACTGCATCAGATCAAAATAAAAGGCAGGAATAAAGTTATTGATTTCAAGAAGTAAGCATTAGTTGAAAATCCAGTTTTTTCATAGAAGGCAAAATTATGGATATTACCCAAAAAAAACCTGCCTGTTGGTAAAGCGGTTTAATGATTAAAATTAAAAAACCTCAATTTTTAGTTAACATCAGGTTTTTTTTCACTCTTTTTCTCTTATGAAAAGAACAACTATTTTCTAAAAAAGTACCCTAAACCAAGACCTTCATATTTTTTATGGTTATCATTGCTAGTACATACTGATGTAAGTATCAAAATTAGTAAGCAGGTATTACCAGTCTCCATCTCTGCACAAACTGAAATTTTACTTTTATTCTCCAGTGCTGTTAAAAGAGACTTCTTTGCTGCCAGTTGTTACTCTACCTAGTGATGAGGTCACTCCCAACAAAGTTCCAAAATATCTAGCGATTTGTCCCATAGTCAGACTTTGACTAGAGTATCTACTCCACAATGGTTGATCATTCTCCCATTGCATTTACTGCAGAACAGGATTTCTTTAAACCTGTGGAATCCATGTTCCCATTTTCATGGTCTACTAATGAGCACATTCCCTTTATTTCTTTTGTTTTCTATTTTCTTGCATTTCAGAACCAGTAGTAATCACCTTACTCTGGTTAGAAATATTTGCAATGAACTACATTTACAAAATAATTCAAGTTCAGAGAACTGACAGCAAGCAAATGCATTTTGAACTGTTGTGCAAATTCAGAGTCTTAAGAGAATTTTCCCAATTTTCTGACTAACTTAACAAAATGCTATTTTGCATGCACATGTTGCTATTCCACACTGAAGAGAAATTAATATTTATTGGTCTGAAGTTAGCATGGCTTACAGTGTATAGTAACAAACAGAAAGGATTAACAGTTCATTTTCACAATTTACCTCCTGAGCTACTCTATATATACCAAGGTTCTTTCACTGCCAATGAAAGCTAGCAATAAATATTTCACAGCACAAAGTGACTTTCAATGTTTGCAATAATATTTTCTGTGTTTTAGAAAAAAAGAGTATGTTCATATCCAAACATCTCAATTTACCCATTGTGCCCGACAGTCTTGAAGGCTCCAAGAAGAGTCTGCAGATACTCAATAATGTCTCTCTGTCTTCCTGAAGAAATCACATGTCTGTTATAATTTAAGATATACACCACAGCGTTGTGAACAATCCAGGCTTCATTCAATTCTTCTCCTATTTCAGCTGCACGCTGGAAGTTTTCCATAGCATACCAAGATAAGCTGTCTATCCATAAACTATAAAATTAGTATAAAGAAGCTGTTATTCCAAAGGTTCAACACTAGAATTAATTATATCATAAGGTTAAATATGCAGTACTACCAACAAGAACAAAAATTTAATTATGTTTCAGTTGCATTTATTAAGTTCTCATCCACTGACTTATATTTTACTCCAATGAGAAGATGGTTCAGAAAAGGAAGTAGCATCAACATAAAATGAGTAGTCTCTGACATTCAAATGCTATTAGCTTAAAAAACAGTGTCTATGGTTTATGTTTCACCCACATGTTCGGGTTTTTTAAATGCGTGTGTGAATCCACCCATCAGTGCCAGGAATCAAATAACCATGTCAAGGCTCTACTTGAACACAGATATAAGTGAGGCATGCCATCTGAGAGTTAAGGACAAATCTTTTTTACTCAAAACTGCATGTGTTCTTGCACTCAAAGACATTTCCAGGTGCTTTGAAATGCTGTAATCATTTTAAATAGAATAATATTTTTTTCACATTCTATGTAATAACTTTCTTTCAAAAAATTTATTTTCTTTCTTAGTTATCAAAATGTACTATTACTTTGAAAAAACAATACTAAAAATACAGTCTTGAATGATCATACAGAATTGCCATGGTTTCAAAGCCATAAAGTCAAAAGCACAAACTGACAATGGGTATTACTATGTCACCAATGGTACAGGCCACAGTACCAGACCAAAGTCCTTTTTTACCGATGGGTTTTTAATCTAATTAGGTAAACTCAAAAATAGCTAGTAGCAAATTTTGGAACAGAGTTCTCATCTTCTTTGCACCTTGGCTCTGATCAGTTTATAATTTTCCCCATTCTACTGAACATTTGCAAGCAGACAGTGTGAGAAACTTTACTTAATTTTCAGATTTAATGAACAGACCTAGGGACACATCTCTGCCATCCTCATGTCTCGGGACATGACCACTGTAACAGTAAGGCTGGTATTACTATGAATGTAAACAGCAGAGAGTTTAAGCATCATCTTCAGAAATCTCTCTCCCCCTTCTTCTCCTTTGCAAGAAATAATCATGTCAGACTAGTAAAAAACAGTACTTGCTATATTCTACTCTCCCAAATTCATTTCAGATGATTGGATGGAACGCGCTAGATTTGTAAACTGGAATAATTCATCGTATGCAGTCAGTACTATGAAATCATTATATATAGAGGAGCTATAAAGCAAGACAAAAAGAGCTTTTTGATTTGAGGAAACATTTTTAAATTGAGAATTTAATTATCTAAGTGTCAATATACAACAATTTAATAACTTTCCAGCTTGGAACACTAACTTCTTGTTTCAGAGAAATAAATGTTAAATGAAAAATAAAATCCACACTCCAGAATGAAAGGAAACATAAGAAAAAATATTTCAAACTATTTTTTTAGATCTTTTCCCCGTTTCTCATGACTACCCAGAAAAATGAAGAATCTGGTGACAATTTTACTAGGGAGAAACAGTTTTTGCAATTATCATTGGGGTCGGATAATAAAGATCTGTTAAGAGTTCCTTGGTCTTGATATGCATTACAAAAAACCACCTGTATGCTTTCCATTCTGGATCACTGTCAGGAAGATATGAAACACATCCTGGATGACTCTGATATGTAGCTTCTGGAAGTACAGCATGATCATTCAGTTTGACTCCCTGCAATCTTAATAAATGAACAGTTGCCTGAAAAGACACAGATAAATAAATTATCTACCCAGGTTATCATTGTAAAAACAGACTGTGACTTCCTATTAGTGCTGTTACCTCTCCAAAAATTAAAAAAAAAAACCAAAATGCTTTTTCAACTGCTGTACAAGCATGTACAAGTATATGAAATACAAATATCAGTACTTCGTAAGCTTAAAATTGTCTACAGCTAATTTTACTAAATAATTACATGGAGAAAACCCCGTAATTTAGGTATGTAAGTTTTTCTATCATGCTGGAACTTCAAGGATCCAGAAATGTAATGTCAGATGTCAAAAATTTACAGTAGAATCTCTTGTAAAAAGTGTTATCAGCACCTGCAGTAAAACTATTTTTGCTATAGTTACTTTCACACAGTATTTTGATAAGGTTGCTTCATGAAACCACTTCCTTTACTTCCTAGAGAGATAGAAAATAACTAAACTCAAAATTCCAGTGCTTCAAGATTTGTATATAAAACAAAACTAAACAAATATGACAGATGTGTAATTTATTTACCTCTGCATTAATAAATCTTATTTCTGCTAGTATTCTGAGTAAATCTTCTTCAAAAGAAAAGGATTTAGCAAGCAGCAATGATACTCCTGATGAGCTGTCACCTTGACCATCAATCATCATAGTCACATTAGCTTTGTTCTTCTCTGCTAAAAATAAATAAACCCATTACTATTTCCATGCAAATCATCATCTTCATTTTTAAATTTACAAATCCCTACATATTCTTAAATTCTTAAATTCATATTCTTAAATTCACAAGGAATATTTAGCAAGAAAATATTTTTAACTGTTTCAAGTAACTATTTCATTATTACAATTCATTGCACTCAAAACCTGTTCTCAAGCAGTGCTGAGGCATTTGTTACCTGTGATTTTGCTGCATTATTTAAAATCTTCAATATTTGCAGCAAATAACTTGCTCCAGTCATAGTATGCATGACTATGACTGAAATTTCAGTGTGAACAGACTCCATGGCCTCTAGTTCAATTTTATTGCATAAATGGAAGTGGAGCATAGAACTGGATTATGCAGAGGCTAGTCTTTGTGCATTTGAATCATGGACTGGGTTGACTTTCTGGTAATGCACACATTGGTAAAGAGAAAAAACAGCATTCTTTTTCTTTAGTTTAATAATGAGAAAGGACTAAGATTGTTTTAATATAAACACAAAGTTTGCAAGAACACACCAGTTTCTATTTATTATGCTTTTGGCTCGCTGACTTCAGTTTCTGGTAAGTGTACTTATTTTTCCCTTATTTTGTTTGGAAATAAGACAAAAGACTAAACATGGCTAGTCTGAAGATGCAAAACTTGTGCCAGAAAATCAGCAAATTGATGTGTTATTTTAAGTGGACCTTGGAAAAAATATGGAATAGGTTTGAGTAACTTTGGCTAGTGAAAAGGAAAATCATTTCTTCTATTCTTAAATGTGAGTTTTACAAATTCCCTGACAAAGCCAACATTAAAAGCCAGCAAGTAGAGAGTGATTGGAAAGTGTTTTTTCCCAAGTTAAAAACTCTTAACGTGTTCTAGGTTTCCAGCAGACCCTCAAGGAACAAGGTACAATGTTGGATACCTCAGAGGAACCACTCACTAATAGGGGATTAAAGGGCAAAAAATGTTAACATGTGAGCCTCATACAAAGTGACTTACAACCCATTTTTCTACAGCTGTATCAGGCATGAATGATATGGACCTAGATGACCATGAGGGAATTTGCCTGTGTTCTTAAGACAAGTAGATGTATTTCATAGGAATGCTTCTCTACAGCACTGGAGAAACACTTCTGACAACAGAGTATGGCTTCTACAAAAAAAACTTAATGACTGATTTCTAGATTTGGAAGTAGAAAGAATATTCCATGTATGCCAACATGCAGTGCCAGAAAAGAAACTCAGGGAACTTTGGGAATGGGAGGAAAGAAAACAATATTATCTGACTCCTTTTAGTAACTTAAATAAATGATTACAAAGTTCCTTACAACATTGAAAACTATTTGTCACTTACTTTCTTTATGCTTTGTTGCCTCCCTAAACAAAATATCATCATACAAGAGGCAAAATCTACATGCTGCACGACAGACATCCCACACTTCCTGTTTACATGCAACTTTTGCCAAATCTGCCCAAAGTATAAGTCTACCAAAGAAAAAGCATAAATAAAATCAGTTAATAAGCAGGATTAGGTTCCACAGTTCAGGACTGACAAAAATAATCATGTGAATAAAAAAATTACATCTAATCAAAATTAATAAATGGAAGACTTCTTGTCAGTAGCAAAGGTAACACTATTACTTTATCTATTAAAAATAATCTCTTCAGCATATCAAGAGACAGAATTCTTCTCTTGGATGGTAATTCTACTGAAGTTTCAAAATATGAAACTAATTTTCTATCTCATAAAGTAAACTAAATATTTCAAAACTAATGTTGAGAATTTAAAAATAAGTCTTGAAAACAAGTTTGGATTAAGAGTCTTCTAGAAAACAACTGCCTTTATATTTCAGCACAGGAATTTTTAGTGCAGCAAAAAGGTAGACACATCCTTTTAAATAAAGAATGACAAAATGAGATATAAATAGTCAAAATTAAACTTGTCATTTTTCTACAGATTAATCTTTATGGCTCTCAGAATGAACTACTTAGTTTTTGTACCAAAATAGTTTTAGCACATGATGTGCCTTTTAGGTACAAGGACTTAAAAAGACACTTGCAAGGATCAATTCTTCATCAAGTACAAGACTTAATCCACACATCCCTCTGTATGTTGGGCTCATATCAGTAGAACAGGTGAGTTTCAGTGTGCATGTGAGAGAGCAGATTAGAAACAGAATAGAATTCTGCATAGCATGCAAATGTAACAGAGCTTTCTGGACAAGAAATTATACACACACTTCACTATGTTGCCAGAGGCTGAAGCATAAACCTCTTACAAGGTACCATCCACAAAGAACCTGAGACGGAGCCTTTCCTCTTAAAGACTTCTACAAAAGATGAAAGAGACACTTCTGGTCTGTAGCAATTACCTTTCTCTGCCATTTCCATTTCTTAAGTGTTTCAAATGTTCATCAACTTTCTCCACACTTTTAGTATGATGTTGGGCTTTTGCACAGAGGTAGCTTATTTGACTATTACTTTTACCTGAGAAAACTTGGTAAAGAAACAAAAATTAACAGTAGTTTTTATATATTAGAAATTTTAAAATCCACAAGAACAGCAAGGAATTAGATCCATAATTCCTTGGTGAAACATTCAAAATTCAGCCCTTTTCTCATTTCTTCAAGCTTTCCCCAAACCAATCAACCAGCATAAAATCATGTACTCCACCAGCATCTATTTTGGTTTTTTGCTGTATCTTGAAATACAGTTGCCCCATCCAAAAGTGATCTTTTGGATATACTTGTTTAGTATCCAAGTATCTCAAATACATCTCTTTTCTGACAGGACATATAGTGTTCTAGTTAGGTTGATTCGAGAACAAGTGAACCATCTAATATGTAAAGTACACATTAATTCTGAAAACAAGAAGTTTTTTATGCAACTGAAAAGAAAAAATAACCATATAAATCTGATGTTCTGTCCTATGTACATTTAATATAATAAATTTGAATTTGTATTTTCTTACTCCTTCAATACACATGCGTAAGCTTGTGACAACTTAAATCATAGAAAAAGCAAAAACACACTGCTTGGATGACAGCCTAAGAAACAACTGAAATTCTTCAGAACAAAATTTTATGAAATATTATGTCAAAAGTCTTGTTACAGTCTCAATGTTGTAATAATCTCACTCATTTTAAAGACTCAGCTTGGAAGGCTTATGTGTGCTCAGATTTATTCTCAGAGGAACTTCAGAAGTAACTGTACAGTTGTGTCATGGTTTGACACTGGCACAATGCTAGTGCCCTCATGAACATGTACCTTCTTAATAGAAATGCTGTGAGATGTTATTAGGAACAGAGCAGAGCAGGCTCAAACTTAATAACAAAGAAAAAAACTTTATTAAAACTACTACTACTATAAAAGACACACACACTAAATCTAGGATGAAGACCCTCTAAAACACTCTTCTTCTTACCTAATTCCAACAAAAACTACAGTGAGATATCACCCGGGATTCCTGATCAATTTGCCACTCTTCAGATAATCAATACTCAGTCTATCAAGGGAGAGAGAAGTCTCTCCTGCGCCATAGACCCCCCAGGAAGCACAGTTGCCACCTCCTGTGTTTCCCTGTCACACATGGCAACCGCCCAGAGAAAAAAATCTGCCAGTGTGACACTCTCCTTTCCATGTCACAGTGCTGTTACTACTATGTATGGACAGACTGCTCATAGGGCTCCTTTAAGGGTGCTTTGCTACGGACTAAAAGAGACAACAGTTCAGCTTCTCATCTTGGGACTACAGTCTCCCCCATTTTCCCCTGGGGCCAAGGGTCTAAGAACAGAGATCATCTTTTTCTTGAAGGCAGAGGCCATCACCATTCCCTCCTCAGCTTTTCTCTGTTCTTGTTATTCTTGTGCTGGTGGTTGCTGAAGCAGGTCTCTTTGGATCACTACTGCATCCCCTTAAAATGCAGTCTCTATTGCAGGAGAATTTGGTTCAGTCTATGGCTAACAAGAAAAGTCTAGCCAAAAGCTACTCCATCATCTCCTCTTACCTAAAAATTTCTTCTTCTAACATCTCAGGTCCCAGACTGTCTCTTTTCTACTATAAATTGAGGAGGAGTAATATTTTATAAAGCCTTCATTTTCCAGGATAGGGTTAAAAGTTCAGACTCCCTGGATGGCTGAAATCTCAGCCCAGAACTCTCAACTCTTACACTGGGCATCTCCCCCCCCCCCCCCCCCGCCTTCTCCTTCTCCTCTGCTGGCAAATTTCCAGGTGCCGCCAGGCTCTCTGTCTCTTCCCCTCTTGGTGGGGGGGAACGACAAAGGCATCTCTGTTTCTCCCCACCCTTCCATCCTCAGGAGCTGGCTCAGTTCCAGACCCTTCAGCCCCCTCAGCCTACCTGGACAAGGCCGCGTGGCTTCCCCTCCCACACCCAGCCCATGGCCGGGCAGGGGAGAGTCTGCACTCTCTGAGGACCCTGGGAGTTCTTGCTTTTAACCCTCTGTGTGCTCAGAGGCGGGTCCATGCCTTCAGTGGTCACTCTAGGTGCCAATATCCAAACTTGACCACTGATTGGTTTGACCCAACTTCCTGAAAAAATTCACTTCCATGTCAAACCACGACAAGTTGTCAAGTTAAAATTTAACAGCAAGGAGATATCCATGATTTTAGTTCTCTTCATTTCACAAATACAATAAGTTTTATCACTTTAAATAATTTATTAAAATGTTTTTCAGCAACATAGTTTTCATATTCTTAAAAGGACTGCAGAGAGTGGCATAGTTGATCTGTAAATATGGCTCTGGCTTGTAAGTGATTAGTTGATCAAATTTGAAATGGGGATATGCAAGGTGGACTTTGTGGCTTGGCTGAACAGACAGCATGAGAGAGCTGCATCGTGTTCCACAGCACACAGGCTGCTCTGGAAGCAACAGGACTCTTTCTGTAGGATTCCCTTCCTCCAGCATAATCTTTACTGCAGGAGTACACTGGTTTTACTCAAAGTTAGTAAAATTAGTCACACGCACACATACTTGCTTTATTGCCAAGATAGTACAAAACAGTTTAAGCAGTCTGGAAAGTCTGTTCCCTGTCCACTCTTCCTCAACCAGAGGCTGTATAATCACAAACTGATTTTGTTTTTCTGTTTGGGGCATAAGGAATGTGTCCATTTATGTTCATGTTTTAGAAAGTAAATAATGAATTCACACCTAAATCTCTGTGCAAAACTAGAGTTCTCAAAGGCAAGATCTTAGAAGAGAAAGACAATTACAATATAGAAAGAATATCCAGCGTAATTAACACTGGGTATTACTGAGTGAAATTTCTGAAAACATCACTTAAAAATGACCTTGGTTAAAAATATTCGGGAATTGTACATGGTGAAAAAAAGAACTCCTTACAGCACACTACAGCACAACAGTAGGATTCAAAGGAATATGGAGGGGAAATCAACACCTTTTCCAGGATCACCATACAACTTTTTTATCCCCAATGAAAATGATAGGAAGTCTGCCACAGAACTCAGCAGAACTATTACTTCATTTGTATTGCAATATTCCCTATATGTTGCCATTGCATGCTATGTCCAGCCTTTAAGAGTGTGCAAAGCAAAGTTAGTAACTCAAAGTCACACGCACATACTTTACCTTTAGCTTCATTCTCACTGTCAAGGACTATTTGAAATGTGTCAGGAGCTAATGCAAGTCCTGCATTTACCAGAAGGGATCTCTTTTTCCTCACATTATCCTTTTGATTTCCCCTTTTAGCCTACATAAAGAAAAGAACTCATTGTTATAAGGTTCATTTTATATTCCAACTAGACCTTATTTACTAAACATGACAGAATATACATCATATAACTTGCTACTACCAAAAAAATACCCATAGGAATTGTGCATCTTTAGCTATCTTACACGTCATTCTACAGCAATATTGTCATTGAAAGTAACTTCTGTTGATATTCACATGATTACACCACAGGTAATTTAATACAAAGAGCTGTTTCTGCTTCTCATGAATCTTTACAGTATATTCCTCAGTATAAAACCTGACATTATGTTATACCTTCTCAAACAAAGAACAGAATTTATTTACAACCAACAGTAACATATCCAGTGTGTAGTAACTAGGAATTGCTATAAAATATAATAAAATCCTGGTCTGCTAAGAGCTAACTAAAATCAGAGGAGGTGTGGATTTTTTAAAGCAACACTTAAACTGAATAAGCTTGCATGGAAAAGAATTTAAACCCAGAAAACAATCAGTTGCCAGTATGATTTTTGTTCAGATGCTAAGGCAGCACAACAGAATTAGATGCAGTAATTCCTGACAGTGCCCATATTGTGACTGTAGAGTATATTATTTAGTGGCATTTGTAAGTGCCACATGATATTGATTTATCTCATAGCCAGCTAGGATGTTTAGCAATTTGGACACTGTGCTTCTCATTAAATAAAACTGTTTCATGCAATGAACTCCTAATTATTGACAACTGCTATTCTTTTTTTGCTGATATTTCTGCTAATTGACAACTCTCTGCCTTCCCCCAAGAAATAAGCTTTGAAAGAACTGGGAAAAAAGTCCTCTATTATGATCTTCAAACTGTGAAGCAGCACAACCACTTCAAGGCTACAAAGCAAAGACAGTTTGCTGAAAAAACAAACTGATGATGGCTCTACTAATATGCAGTTCAACTAAACAGCTGTCTCTCCTCTGGTGGAATTTAATAAGCTAAAGATCTTGCTCTCTATGCTTACCTGTTCAATCAGCATTACCGCCTGATCCTCTAGATGCTCAGGTGACTTGTACAGCATAGCACTCAAACGAAGGCGGTTAAAACTCAGTCTTAGATGTTCTTGATACTGCCCACTGTTGTTCAGGTGCATAGCTTTTTGCAAATGTTCCAGAGCAGCCTCGAGTCTATCCCCATCTTCTTCAATACGAGCTATTTCCATATGAACTTGGCAACGCAACAAAATCAACATGCTAAGGATTACAAATTTAAGTATAAACGGTTAAAATAAGGCACACTAAAATTCTTAGACCTAAAACTCACCTGAAGGTGAATCTCAATAATTAAAAGTGACTCTAGTATTAAAATGCATATTCTCTTTTCAACTGACTTGTTGCTTTAATTTTCACTATCATACCTTTTTAACTGAAATTAATTATAAAATTTAACTGGGTATTACTTTCACTGGCCCTGCAGGAGATAGCAACACATCTTGTGGACTAACTGGTCTCTACATATCTGTAGAACTCTTTTTCAGTACTGCTTAGGTGTACAAATCAGGTGAAGAGGTTTTCAAAAGTAGTTAACTGCCAGAGAAACTATAATGTGCTGAAATAAGGACTTTTGACAAAAGTTCACTCTCTGTTCCTAACATTTAAGTGTAATACTTAATGTGTAATACTTAATACTAATACTCCTGAAACTCTAGCCCTGGTCATATTTGCTCAGCTCTTTTAAAGATGTGGCTCACCTCAGGCATACACATTCACTCTAAGTACGGTCTCTACCCAGGTGTTGTTGACTTCACTCTATGAAGCCAACATATATATCTTCACCAAAAACTGCATGTTCTCCAGTCCCAGGTACACTCAGCTCCCTATCCATCAGCTGCCCCAGGAAGCTGCTCATGACAGCTCAGAGCTCTACATACTACTACTGATTATTTTCAGGAAGAAAAACAAAAAATCAGATAAATTAAAACAATGTTATGAAAAAGAGAGAGAAGAAAGATTTTCAAGCCTATCAAATATCATGCCATAGAACAAATGTATGTCCACATCAGAGCCAGCCTGACTGAGCAAGTACCACCCTTTTCCTGTGGACCAAAGTAGCCACAATTAATGCTGCAATCAAACCAAAAATTAAGACAGGTGAATTAATAGACACAAATTATTTCATGTAGTTTTTTTTTTCCGAAGCAATTTTTTGAATTTTATTTTTGCAACCAACAAAACTGATTTTAACACAAGAATCTAGACCACAGTCCAACATATATACTGCAGCTTTGGAATTTTCTCACATAATTTAGATTAATTAGAGTATTTTTCAATTTCTAAAACATTTCAATATTTGTTACAGGTCATTAAACAGCGTATGATTGTGCCTGAAAGGAACCTATATTTAAATGATTAACAGGGAAATGTATGCAACATGCAGATATGCTTTTATTACAAGCTAGTGGAAAATTCTCAAAGGCACTTAATATCACAGAACTTGAGCTTTTAAATGAGTTTGATGCTTTGAGACCTTTCAAAAAACTATACAGCATTGAAAATTACCTGTCAATCTCTTCAAGGACATCAGCAACTGAGATCAATGGCTTTCGCACATGTTGATGCAAATTGTGTTGTAGTAGTGGTAAGCACAGATTCCACTGGGTTGCACAAACAACATGAATCACACCAGGATCTCCCAACTGAACTGCACGTTTTAATGTTACTTCAAGATTTTTGATCAATTTCAGCTGAGCCTACATACATGAAGAATTAATTAGCACTACTGTATTAATAAATGGAATTTCTTACATGTTCCTCCAAATTTTAATCTTAGGACTGTTTTCAATAGAAAGCAGTCCCTCAGTCAGCAGACTTTGGAGACCTTTTTCTTAATAATTCCTTTAATAATTTTTTTTTTTTTTTTAACAGGCATCAGTAATTAAGGAGTATTTCTTTTTAGGTGCTCCAGGCTGCTACCACGGATCTCTGCCAGAAGTCAGTCAGCTACCCCCCATTCTTATGACAAACAAGAATTGATAATTGTGAATATTTGTGAATTCAGAAGGTTTAGCCATTTTGGGTTTTTTTTTCACATTCAGCTACAGATGCAGTACAAAAGAGGAAAAAAAGAAATATTATTAATGGAATTTGCCATACTGTCAATTAAACTTGGTTCTTATTAAGTCTAGAAGACAATGCTATCTACAGTAACAGATGTCATTTATTATGTTATTTTTAGAGGTTATGCAAGTAAAAAAAAAATCAGGAAAAAATCAAACAAAATCCCTCTCCAACTGCATACACTGTAGACTTAAAGTTTAGAAATACCTAAATATCTTGTTTTACATTTTAGTATTACTAGTGCTTCATATTATGAAGAATTCATTAACAAGAGGGTTTTTTTCAAAGGATGAGTGGAATTTCTGAACTCCAAAATGATAACAGACGTAGATAATAGCACTACAAATTTCCATTAAACATATTCTTATTTCCCACTGCAGGAACTTAAGGTGACTCTAACAACTTGTCTAAACTGCTCATTGTAGGTATCTCTCTAATACCGTTCATAATACTGGTATTTAGGCTTCTAACTTTGATGGTCTGAACCAACCAACCGCAGAAATTCAAGAAAATCCTTCCTCGTGTGACAATTTATCAGGAACAATCCACATTTCTCTGACATAAGAATTTGTATGAGATTGACCATAATATACAATCACAGCTGAGATGGACTCAATGATCCCTAGTGGTCCTTTCCAACCCAAGATATGCCATGAAAAGAGGTCCCATAAAGGCAAAATACAAAAACATGCCTCAATGCTACTACCTTTGCTCTTGGAAAGCAATATATTATGAACCTTTACAGTAAGACAGAATACTTAAGGGAGCAACACACAACTGTGGTTTATTTTTCTCTGTTTCCTTCTTGGAAGTCCAATTTAAAAGAGTATGAAGGTTAAAAGAATTCCTTATCCATATAATGTAATTAAAACACAGAGTCAAATGCAATATTCCACATTTAACAAATTAAAACTTTGACTTTTTTCTCAAAGTTAAAGGACGCACCTCAACAACTCCTTTGGTATAAGTCACAATTTCAGTGCCATTTTTCTTCATTTCATATTCACATTCCAGACATTCTATCTCAATAAGTTTCCCTTGCTCCTACAAAGTAGTCATAAACAAAATGCTAATTTTGTTAATTAAAAATACCACAGAAGTTAAACCCATGCAATTACAGTAACACAGTACTGTACTTTCCTACTGAAAATCCTACTATACTAGCCAGTTAACTGCAATGATACAAAGGGAATAGTATTTATTGTTTGAACTGCAGTCACTTGTTCCTCACTGGAGGCTGCAAAATAACTTTTAAGCTGTTCATTGCCAGAATTTGCAGAAAGAAAAGCAGTGTACACCTGATTCCTCCTATACTGTAATTTGATTTCAGTTCTAATAGAACCATAGAATCACAGAATGGTTTGGCTTGGAAGGGGCCTTAAACCCTATCCAGTTCCAACACCCTGCCATGGGCAGGGACAACTTCCACTATCCCAATATGCACCTAACTCCATCCAACCTGACCTTGAACACTTCCAGGGATGGAACAGCATTTCTGGGAAGCCTGTGCCAGGGCCTTACCACTATCACAAGCAATAATATTTTCACAATATCTGATTTAAATCTGCCCTCTTCCATTTACTCATTAATGTTATTAAAAAGGTACATGCTTGGAATAAACAGGCGCTAGTCAAGACACAAAGGATTCAGCTTGACGGGCAGTGAAATTTTTAAGTGAAAAATGAGGTTAGACTTTTAACAGCTTAGGAAAGAGCTGACTATTAAATCATATAAATTATATGTATGGATTGTAGGAACACCTAAGTTATGCTGTATTTGGGTTAAATTGGTGTAGTAAGGAAATTTAGACAGTCTCTCCATTCCTAATTCATTATGAACTATTATCAAATCACTCAGCATAACCTTTGGTAATTGAACATCCCCATGGCTGGAAAAGAGAAGAGATAATGAAAAACTTAATGACAAATACACACTGAGATGGAATTCATGCTATGGTTGAGAAATTTGCCAGTACTTGGCAAAAGCCAAGGAACTGAAATTTTGACATAGATTTCCCTTAGTCTACTACAACAAGAAATCAGTCAAGTGATGCTGGGCAATCAGAAGACCATCACTTAAAAACACATTAACGCCAATGGAGATTGTTCAAATAGAAACCAAGTTTCTCCATTGCTGCCACACAACAGATATTTCCCACTACTGTCTACACAAATACTTAGATTAAATCCTTGTGAATCTTTGGTCTACAGGATTTAAATACATCTTCCAGTGGAATGCTATGGATTTGTATATGATTTTAGACTTTCAGGAAATGTTCAGAAAAATGGGCCTGAATCAGACACCTGGAATTTAAAAAAAAAAATTCTGTGAGGATAAGTTAAATTTTATGAGTAACTCTAAGTGGGATCACTATAATAGAAATTGGAATTTAGCTTCTAATCAAACTCTTGCACAGGTAACATTTTAAAAACAGCAAAAATTTACAGTTAACATTTATTTGCCAAAATATACTGCACTGCTTATCACCCTAGTCTACCCACACCCTACTTTCTGACCTTGCGTCTACTTCTCTAGTTTAGGAATAGATCAAGTATCACAATCATTATTTATATCAATGAATATATAAACAATATACAGATGGACAGAATACCGTAGAACCATTACTACTATTTTAAAAATGTAAACACAAAAGGGGTGTGGGAGTGTGGGGGTGTGTGTAAAAAAAAAATCCAAACCCACATAATTAAAACTTACAGTAATTGGAGCATTCTTCAAATCGAGTATACAATGAGCTGCAAGCTCAGTGCAGTTTACTTTCAGAGCAAAATGAGCTAATTCCAGAATCAAAGGAATCCTTCAAAAATACAAAAAAAAAAAAAAATTCAGAGAATTTGATATTGCTCTTCCATGGAATTAAAAAAACACTCTTTGAAATTAACTGTGCAATGTATCTGAAAACCTTAAAGTCATATTAATATTAGAGGAATTATTATTACAATGTTAAATATTATTATAACTATCATTATTATAATTATACTAGTCATGCTCACAGTTAACAAGGAAAAAAGAAGGAGTTCAAAGTTGGCTACATGAAAAATACAAAAGTTAATCTGTTTATGGAAAATAATTAGCATACTCCTATGCAGTCTGCACAAACAGTCCCTGAAGAAGACAAGAAATACAGAATGAAATGCATGAAGCAGAGACATGGTGAAGTAAGAAACTTCAGATTGCAGAAAGATTGCAGAAAATTTGGGAAATACAATTCAATTAACTGGCACACAAAGCAGTTTAATCCATCAGTTTGCTACCTAGGAACTAAGAACACAGCCACAGAGATGGAGACTATGTTCTAACTGTTTGGATGCCTGTAAATAACCAGATGAGCATAGTCTACTGTCTGGAACAGGAGAAGTGATGCGATACCTGAATATTGTCAGAGTGTTTACCTTAACAAGTAAAAATGTAGTATTACTTCCATATGTAACAGCTGTGATGTAACTACTGGAATAGTGGTCAGTATAGGCTTTCGAACTTATGCTGAAGAGTTGGGAAGGGCCCCCGAAAAAGTTAAAAATTAACTACAGTCTGAAAAGTACATGTCAATTTTAAGACCTTCTAAAAACCTTGTTTTATCAGTAAGAAATTATTATGGAAAGATTTAATTATGTTATACAAACAGCTGTATGGAAAAAGATATTTAATCATGGATTCTGTCATAAAGCCTAATAGGATTTAGTCCTTTTTTAAGATGACCTATGGGTTAACACAACACAAAAAACTAAGTAAAAGTTCAACCTCTGCAAGGTCATCAGGAATTTTGACAGACTTCAATAGAAGTAGGCTCAGCTTCATAATCAATTTCCAGGGGGGCTATGACAAATAAAACTCACTTCACATTGAGAAGCGATGCTGGAGGTACATCATATTGTTTCAGAAGCGCATATAAAGAATTCAGATGTGCGGTGGCATCACTTGGAAATACATTTGTGTCCCACTGCCTGCAACATATGAGGAATTGGGTGATAATTTTTCGTGAGAAATGTTATTGCATTAAAAATTTGAAATAACTCCCCTAACTTCAGAATGGATGGCTTTTATGCCAAGGTATCAGTGGGCTACCTGGATATTGAAATATCAAGAAAAAAAAAAAAATCAATAAAACCTAACTTCAGTATGTGAATTAATATTTCAGACAGTTAATTTTATTCCAGGAAAAAAAAAAAAAAAAAAAGAAGTGTTCAAGACTCCTTTCCCATAATGTTGGTATAAATTAATCCACTGTTACTAATAGAAGAATCAGTATTTTTAAAATGGGGAAATCTTGAGACACTGAAAAAAAATTACATTAAATTTTGCTATGAAGTCTAATTTTTAAATTTTTCTTATACTTTTAAAATCTAAAGAGTTTAAAATACATTATGCTTCATGATTTGTCCATTGTATTCTAGGTGATTTCCCCACTTCACCTTTACTTTCTTGTACACAGCTTGGGGATGGAACTGGAGTCCATTTGATATTAAAATGTCTTTCAGACTCCTAAATTCTTTCTCCCGGCAATATCTGTACAACACACTAATCCCTACATTCCCAAAGAGCTAGCTCACTTTTTTGATGAGGCTGTTTAGACAGACCTGTTACTACCCAAACTGTCATTATGATTTTCCTCTTGAGGAATTAAACTCTGCAGTAGATTTTTTCTACAAGCATATGGGATCCCTGAACCTGATCCTACCTCTCTAACATGCAGCATCAAAGTACAAGTGGAAGGATAAATTTTCATACTTACAACTTTAACACCTGCATTTTATAAATAACCGAAAGATGGATGGAATTTTGTATTTCCTTCTCTACCTGGGAAATATCCATTAGTTTGTGGTACACCTATAAAATAACAATTTAATTATTATTTGATTAAATAAGCAAAGGACCAACACTCAACAGGGCTAAAATAAAGCAGTATGTTGACTGTTTTCATGGACTTTAAGGGCAATGTGGCTACTATGACAATCTATGTTGTTCTGCATAGATAATACAAAGACCACCCAGTAGAGCTATACTGACCTTCCAAGAGTCAGGATCAGAACTATAAATGTGGAACTACCTTCTGAGTTAGAATCCTAATTAATGCATTTTTAATACCTTGTGATAGAACTCATTCTGAAATCATCTCATCTGGATAACACAAACAAGCCAAATTAAATTTTATCTGTACCTATAAATTATAGGCAGGGAAAAAATATTATTAAGACATTTCAATAAACTGCAGTTACTTCAATTTAGCTGTAGAGTTACACATTAATAATATGCAGATAATTTCTTTTGACTTTCACACTGACTGCCCACAACTATCAAAACTGATTACTTAACCTGTACTGGAAGACAAAATTTTGCAGGACCCCAGTATGCTGCTACTAAAGCACTCAATAGCTTGGATCATACTTCTGTAGCCCAAGCACTGTTTTAGAACTATTTCATCCTTCTCTTTAAAGACATTGTCAAACAGGTCTGCTCAATAATTCTTATCAAAAATACAAAAGCAATTTCAAGCTTGCCTCAGGGTGATTGCTTCATTATTATCACACCTCTGGAGTGCTGCATATTGTTTCTCTTAATTCAAATGTTAGAGAAATTTGTAATATAATCATACACTTTTGGAATGCCATTACTGGGGCATAGACAGAAAAAGACAACAGACAGTGTAGTAGAATGAAAGAAAATATGCCTGCACACAACTTCTGAGTTTTATTTGCCTCTTTCTGGTTTTGCCACATTTGTCTTCACCCTTATATTTCCCAAATTAAGGGCATGCAAGAAATGTGAACTATTGTCATATCCTCCAATTTCCAGAATTATTTAGAGGGTTCAAGGTGAATCACTGACATATTTATCAGCATGAGAAATACTAAACAGATATTAAACACGCCCTCAGTGGCATAAGTCAGATTAAATTCCTCTTACTACACCTTCTCTTTCAATAGTAATTAATCCGAAACAGAATTTTTAGGGTTAGCCGCAGTTATCACCATTATATTATGATGTGTCAAAAGAACAAGGAGCAGTAGGGAGCTCTTTAGCTTATAATATCAAAAATATACAATTAGTGAAAATCTCAGCATATCTATAGAATAGTGTGGTAGATCACAAAATTTAAATGAAGAAAACATCTTATATAACAATTATAACTATGATCTTATGAAATGCAGAGAGTGCTCCTCTCTTAATGGGAATTTAAAATATTTTTTGTCATTACCATTAAAGAAAATATTTGAGAGTATTTATCTGGAACATTTTCCTTAATAAAGACTGCTGTAGTAGATGAAAACTCTTTTGCTTCTTCCAGTTTTGAAGAGTCGAGGTAGCACTCAAGTAAATTTCTGCAGATCAAATAAATGTTTGTATTAAATATTTATTAACACTTTCCAAAATAATCCTTATATTTTTTTAACACTCGTTATATTCAAGGTACCACTTCTAAATGCAGTACAAGCAATTAGTGTTATAAAGCTTTGACAGAAGAGACTCTCTAGTTTCTACATTTTTGCTTCTTCCAGATATATACACATATTAAATGTAGATCACAATAAGAATCCTGGAAAATTTGGAGGTTTTTTGTGAAAACTTTTCTCAACAAGATACCTGGAATTAAAAGGATTTATTATTTAGAAGTGTATGAGAAAAACATTTCTGTGAGGTGTATTCTATGATTCTCCCTTAACTACTGGAAAGGCTAGTATTTCAAAGCCATTTAGCAAAAGAAAACTATTCACACTGGAAACAGGAATATATCTATTGGATTTTCTATACTTTATCTGATTTGACTGAAAAAGAGCCTGTGACTCCACGGCATAAATTAACAACAATAATCATAATTTAAAAATTTTTTTAAATAAATACAACTTTAAAAAAACCCATTACAACCAATACAACCATTAGTTTTATAACACAAACACACCATGTGCATTTGTTTTCCTCAATACCCCAGCAAGAGTTTGATACCAGGAAACTGTATGCATGGTATTCCAGATAGTCCTTAGCACAACCCTCAGAATGTTTTGTTACTTCCCTCCAGTTTCAGTTTATAAAGAAAATGCTACATAGCAATAAACCACAGTCACAGACCACAGAAACAGAAAAGTTCACAAAGAGAAAGGGAAAAAACTATGGTAGGAGTGCAAGAGGAACTGGAATCAGTCTGTTAAATAGGAGATCAAAACATGTCTGCCAAAAGGTTGTGGGACCTTGAAAAATTACATAGATACTCCTCCTTTTGCACATAAAACTGTTTTTTTCAGTACAGTTATCTCAAGGTTTATGCTCCAGCTTTGCTCAGGAAATGCAAGAATGGTAATACATTGATATTTATACACCATCTATTTCCAGTTACTATCAATGACTCAAACACTACATCCAAAATGCCTGTGAAACTTCAGATCCAATCTAGGGCACTGCTGTGTCTGTCACTAAAACTTCAAGCTTAAAGTAAATATGGAAATGAAGCACCATTTTATGTTCAGTACATTTATGTCTCTTTAAAAAGTTATTAATGAAGCTTTTCACAATAAATACATCTACAACATTACCGGTGAAATATAACTTATTAAAGGCTATCTCAGGTAGCAGTCCCAAAAGGACTACAGAATGCCCATATGAAAAAATAAAATTCAACTTACATCATGAGTTCTGCTCGCCATTCATTGTCTTGCTCTTCAATTTGGTTTAATGCTGTAACAATCTGTGAAAGGCTGGGAATAAGCCAATAGCGGAATCCAGGCTTAAGAAATGGCCTCACAAGTTGCCAATAAAGAACTGAGGCATTATATACCAAAAAAAAATACCTCAAAAAAAAACAAGAATGAAAAAAATTTAGTATTTCATGAACTTGAATAAACATAAAATTACAGCTTGAGTACTGTAAGACACTTCTAAGGAGTTAAAAAGTACAACTTTTACTTTTCAGTGGAGGCAATCCTAAGAACTAAGACAAGTACAGCACAAGAAGAATATGGTAACTCTTGCAACTATACTCTACTCAATAATTAGCCACTTAAAAATAAGCTAACATGTTGCTTTCATTCTATAGATCATAATTATAAAAGGGTAAGAAATTACGAGATAACTAACAGCTTTAAACAGGACTTTTCATCCTGTCAGTGTAAGACTGCAGTATCCTTATGTTGTTACAGCACACATAGCAGTAACAGAAGTTACAAAATGGAAGGAGAAATCTAAAGGAAAAATCCAAACCACACAACTCCATGCTACCTAATGAAAATTAAGACAAACAATTGAAAAGACAGATCAGTAGCATTTCCTGGGATTTAGAGTTAATCCTGTCAGTAGGGCTTACCTTCTTTCATGGGTTGCAAAATCTATTGCCTTCATAAAAAACAGCACAAACTTTTCAAACTCTCCCTAGAACAGAACAAGGAAAAGCTAGTGCAATTTGAATACAGATTTTATAAATCAGTAGATTCTTCTCCTATTTCAATTTGAACATATTTCATAAATTTTATTTTCAGACCAATCTCAACTAAAATATACCACCAGAATAAGTTGTTGCTATAGAAACAAAATAACTAAATAGGTTGATCAACTAATCAACCTATCAACTAATAGGTTGATAGCCTATTTATATGTTTTCCTGATTTTAAATTCTAAGACTGTATTTTCAACTTACTTAATTTCTGCCGAATATTAATTATCAAGACTGGAATGTTCCAAAACTACAAAGCTGCATACTTTTTAAGCTTTCAGCAAAGAAAGTTCAGAAATATCCAAGAGCAAATCCAGCAGGGAAAAAAGTCATGTTCGTTTATCCCATTAAAAATCTTGAGGAATTATTTTCTTCAAAAAGGCTCCAACAGGAATTTGTCAACAGAAAACTGTGACAGGCATGTCCTTTTTATCATTAACCAGCTCTTCAGAGGAGGAGCTAGGCGTCCCGGTGGACACCAAGTCGAAGAACAGCAGCCAGCAGCGTTCCCTCGCTTCAAAGCGGGCTGACAGTGCCCAGGGATGCCTTAGGAGGAGTGCGGCCAGCAGGCTGAGGGACATGATCTTTCCCCTCAGCATTGGTGAGGCCACACCAGGAACACTGTTTGTTCCCAGTGCTGGGCTCCTCAGTAGGAGAGAGACAGGGTTGCTTGTGGAGAGTCCAAGACAGGGCTGCAAAGGTCAAGAAAGAACTGAAGTATCTCTTCTATGGGGAAAGACAGAGAGCTGAGACTGTTGAGCCTGAAGAAGGCAGCTCAGGGAAGATCTCATTAGTATGTACAAATTCCTGAAGGCAGGGTGGAAAGAAGATGGGTGAGATAATATTACAAAAGGATTTGTGGAAGTGTAGAAGGATGCAGTGCAAATAGGAAAGCCAAGGTGAAGCTGGATGAGCAGGAATGGGATGACACCAGAGGGGGTCTCTACAGTATGCTAGAAAAGAGAAACTAAACTCTCCAAGAGAATTGGGACTGACTTACTGGGCTCTGGGGTGGCATAAGAAGGGTACTGAGCAATAAATGGGAACTGCCAAGATAAAGAGAAAAACAGAGATGAAATATGTACTAAAGTAGAGAAGTTGCACTTGGCCCTTAAGAACACAAGCATCTTAATTAAGAAGGATTTCTTAGGATGAAAATCAAAATAAGGACAAATTTATCTTTTCTAAGTGAATGATGATTACGAGTCACACAGCATGAGATGTTTCTTACACTTTCATAAATTATTAATTCAGCAGTGAAAAAACTTTACAACTGATGCGAAGTGTATCTTAAAAGACCATTACAACAAATGACACAAGGAAGCAAACCAGAACTGTACAATCTGGGACCATTTTTATCTTCAAAGAAGTTAGCAAGAGCCAAGAAGAAAACAGCAAATATTGATTGAGATTCACAAAACATATCAGAATAGTTTGTTAATTTAGAAACATAACTGGACATAGGACGTTTCAAACATGCATGAAGTTTTAAAGTGACCATTGACCAGTTATTCTACACAAGTGGTCATAGAAAAAAGACAATACAGAAAATGTAACAGGGAAAAGATTCTAGCTTGAAAGTTAATTCAAACACATTATTCAGAGAAACTACTAAAATTTTTCTCAGGTATATTTGTGAACACAAATAACACAAACTATGAGCTACAAAGATGGTGAAGGCCTAGTGAGGAAGCCATATAAGGACTGGCTGAGGTCCCTTGGTTTGTTCATCCTGGTGGAGTCTGAGGGGAGATCTCATTGCACTCTGCAGCTTCCTTCTCAGAGGAGGGGCAGCACTGACCTCTGCTCTCTGTGACCATGGACAGGATCCAAGGGAACCACTGGATCTGTGTCAGGGAAGATTTAGGCTGGACATCAGGAGAAGGTTCTTCTCCCAGAGGATGGATGGACACTGAACAGGCTCCCCAGAGCAGTGGTCATGGCCCCAGGGCTGACAGACCTCAAAGGAGCATTTGAACAACTCTCTCAGGCACAGGGTGGGATTTTTGGGATAGTCCTGTGCAGAGCCAGGAGTTGGACTTTGATGATCTGTGTGGGTCCCCTCCAACTCAGAATACTCTATGATTCTAAACATCTGTTAAAGCTATTTTGGGGGGCTAGATACCATTTACAGACTATCAAAGCTGACTGATCACAATACAAGGACAAGTGAAATACTGAAGACAGAAAATACAGAATATGGAAAATAGATCCCATTCCATTTTAAAAGCAGCAGGAGATAAAAACTACTTTTCATATATAGGGAATTGTAACACCTCAAAGCAATACACAGAAGCAGAAGTATCCTGCTGAGTTGCTACCACCTCTCCTTAAAAAAAGCCACATCCAAATACTACATGGACATGTTACTGATGAGTGCTGGAAGTACACTGCCACGAAAATGAACTGTACAACCTTTCTGATAACTTCTTCAGTCCTCCACTTCCCACAAGCCTATGAAATGCTTCCCAAATAAAATCAGTGATTATTTTAACAGTTATAGCTAATTTGGTCTGAATGTATCATATTTAAGTAAAAAGTTAAGAGGGTGACTTAAAACAATCAACTGCCTGAAAAAATTTACAAGTATTCTTTTCTTTTTGTCTTCTCCAAAATATTTGAAATATTAGTCTGATTCAGATGGTAAGTTTTGTTTACTCACAAATTACTTGTTAATCTATTTCCTTGGATTTTTTGCACGGTCCTGATTATCCTTGTGTATTTTAAATGACTGAAAGTAACACATAAAAACCTAGGAATAAATACCTGTAAAACCAGGCTTAATATAGAGCAACCATCATGATTTCTCACCACATTATCTGTAGAGAGTGGGGCATGCAACTGGCCTTGGCACAAATACGCTCTGCCAAGAAACTGGTTCACAGGAAATCTTCCTTTAAAATACATCTGTAGGCAATCACTGCTAATTTCCAGATATCCCAGCTAAAACCCAAAAATAAAAGCATTTCAATATTTAAAAAATTGCAACAAATAATTAAGAATTTTTAGCTTTTTTAATGCATGTCTAATCAAGGGTAACATTTAACTCCATACCAGTATGTAAGCAATATTCCATAGAGATGCATACCAGTTGTGGTATAAGCCTATTACTATGTATTAAAGGCATAGTTTTGTCATTCCAAATGTAATTGACAAAAAAAGCTTCTTTATTTAATGAAACTTCTCATTCAGTCATAGAATTGCTTACAGTATCCAAAAATTGTTTCATTTTTAAACACAATTGCTAGCATAAAGACAAAATTCTTAAGATAATATTGGTTTGTTTGGTTTTTTTTTTGTTGTGTTTTTTTTTTTTTTTTTTTTTTTTTTTTTTTTAAGAAGGCAGGATTTGTCAGTGCTACATCTCAATTTTCAGACCACAGACAGATTTTTACTGGATTGCAGTTTGGGGGTGGAAAAAAATTTTACTACAAAGTCTGTCTGCTTAAAACCCAATCACTTATGATCATAAATTGAATATTAACAAATACTTCAAAATTAAAAATCTCAGCTACAGTTTATAGACGTAATTTCAATTAGCAACAGCCTTTCATCATTAGAATGGACCAGGGTTATGATTATTTTTATTAGGGTTCTTTTGCCTGGTACAGATATTCACAAATGCATTTTCTTCAGTCATAACCAAATTACTTCATGCTTTAACAAGAAAAAACAGGAATGGCAAAATTTTTGTATATATTAGGTACACTTTGCTAATTTGGATACAATTGCAAAATTCACAAACCACAGAATTTTAATGGAAAAAGCATGTTTAAACAATTGCTCTCCAAAACCAGAATGGCGTAATACTCAGGTACTTCCTCAGGTACTTCTGAGATTTTTTAAAATAGTAACTGTAACACCTGTAAATACAGTGCATCATATACATGTTTATATTTAATACAGATAAAAGACCTAAATTACAAACCTGAAGCGCTTGTTCAGCACATAAAACATATAAATCGGTGCTGATGTTATCTGTTGAATCAAGTGCAGATTGTCCTTTACTGGCTGATTTGATTAACTTGTAAGCATTCTTCAAAGCCTGAACATCTGAAATTAAAAAAGGAATAAAGAAGGTTTTGTTTCCAGGTGTACTGACATGATTGTATTCAAATGAGCTACACGATGTCCAGTCTCTCCTCTGCAGAAATAAATTAAGAATGTTTAAGGAAAATAATGTTACACGCACGTTGTTCGAAGTTGACCATAGTTCTAAGATGAAGAATTAACAACTCTCTAACTATTTAAAGTCACTAAAGTTAGCTCACTAAGAAGAGAATTTAGAAAACAGATTAGGATCAAGCTGTCTTCCTATTTGGATTTTAATTTCACTTCTTTTTAAAGACGGTCGCGCGGTCGCAGCGGCCGCCCGCCCGCTCACCTCCTGCGTTCTCTGCGGCGAGCAGCAGCTCCCTCACCGCCAGGTCCATCCCGCGGCTGGACGAGGCTTCGCCGTGAGTGGCGCGGGGCAGCTCTAAGCCGCGAGCGCGAGGCTTTTCCGAAGGTCCCGAACGCTTGCCCGGGCAGCCGAAGGATGCGACTGCCGGAGGCGCCCGCCAGACATCCGCAGGCTGCCCCTCGGCCGCTGCGGTTCCCACAACACAGGCGCGTATCCCAGCAGCGTTCCCACAACACACGCGGGCCTGCCCTCCCTCCCTCTCGCCCCTCGGCCCCGCTTGAGGGGCCGGGCGAGCCGGGAGAGAGGCGGCCCCGGCTGCAGCTGCGGGCGGGGTAGCTGTTAGGAAACCGCCGCGGCAACGGGCAGCTCCGGAGCGGGCACGGGCTCGAGGGCTGACACAGGCAACGACTGATGCCTTCCTGCAGATGAAAGTAGTGCTAAGAAATGCTGTCACCAGTAATTTTTGTCCCCGTGTTGAGAGCTTCTAACGTGAAACTTTTGGAAATAAAGCATACACCACCTAAAGCAGAGCAAAATGCTGGGATCACATCTGCCAGTGCAGGAAGAAGTCACAGGTGAGAAAAAGAAAAAGAAAAAGAAAAAAGAAAAGAAAAAGAAAAAGAAAAAGAAAGCTGCCTGACTGCACTGACATCAACACACCTAATGAAGTGTTTAGAGCCTCACCATTGCCCCTCACCTACTGAGTTACGTACATAAATTCAAGGGTTTGTAAACCTAAACCCTTTGCACTTCGAACTAGACTGCAACTCTGTACCAGCAGGTTGTTCCAGTACCAGGGTCTGTATAGAATTCAGGAGTAGACTCAATCCTTACCTGTACTACATAACCCTTCCCTGGCCACAGCACCCATTTAAATCAAGTAACTCTCTTGCTTCTATGAATATCATGAACAGAAATAAAACTAATCTGAAATTAGGCAGGCAAGGAAAAAACCCTATAGCAAACCTATGTTGTTTCTGAAGCAGCAATATATTAGTCTTGTGTAGTCATATTAGATAATAATAACAATGGCTTAAATACAACAATTATATAATTTATATAATAACAATTATATAAATTATTATATAATTTATATATATATATAAATTATATAAATGATCGCAGAATAGGGTAGCTCATGTTGAATGTTAGACACAACTGCTCTTAACGCAATCATTATGACATAATATGAATTCATTAATGGTAGATGATTTCTAGTAGCTGTCAACATAGAGTAGCTACAGTTACCTGAAATCAACTCTTTTAAACATGCTATTTCAGAAGCGCGTTGCCCCGCCCTGGCCCCGCCCCTTTCGGCCGCGCAGGCGCAGCGGCTCCGCGGGGTGCTCCGCGCTGGGGCGCGGCCATGCGCGGGTTCCGCGCGGTGCCCCTGCTGTCCCTGCTGCCCCTGCTGCTGCAGCTGGCGTCGCTGCCCGTCCTCAGCCCCGCGGGCGCGTCCCAGCGCTCCGGCGGCAGCAGGTGGGTAGGGGATGGGCTTCTGCCGCTGCTGGCGCCGGAGCGGGCCGAGGCGGGCCCGGAGATCGGGCCCGGGCCGGGCTCCCGGCGGGAACTGTGGCTTGGCCGCCTGTGCTTCGCGGTGGTGTTGCCGCGCCCCCGGGCCCAGGGACATCTTAGCGCTGGGCCGGGGACTGGGAAAGGCTTCCCGGGGCCGACAGCACAGTGGCCGAGATGAAGCGGTGCTTGGTTACTCCGTAGTGAGGCAGTTGGCGGTGGGAGTCTGGGTTTAAGTAAAAGGAGCTTTGGAGTGCTCTGAGGAGATGGTCAAACAGGTACAGACCATGAGATGCTGTCAGTGAGGAAGATGGTTTCAGTTTTTAGAGAGTAAAAGCTGTCTTTACAGGATCGAGAGGAGATGTAATAAATGGGCACTGATTTTGTTTTTAATCCCTTTTTTTTCCAGAAAATGTCAGAGTGATTTTTAATTACGGTAACCGAGTGTCCACAAAGTTACTGCAATGACAAGAGAAACTTTCTGTAATTGATTATCTGTAATGCAGATTGTACAACAGCTTTTCTAAACTGATGAAAAGCTTATTTTCATAACATAAAACTGTTGCGTTTTTGGCATTATGTAATGTAAAATATGAAATTATGCAAGTACGGTCTATTTTATAGTTCACTGGGTGGGGGGGTGCTTGTCTTTACAGGTCTGTGAGTCAAGTGTGTGTGGAAAGGTCACTAATTTTCAGAAGTAATACCCCTTATTCTACAGACATCGTTTCTGATCCTGGTGGATGAGATCCACTGTTCTGTGTGCAGTTGGATGACTGTAAGCAATCTTTCTTTTCACATATTTTGTTCATAGATTGCCTCTGCTTAGGGAATATTTTTTTGAACTACACATTGTAATTGTGCTAAGTATTTTGACTGTTAACAGTTTCAGAGAGACCATAGGGAATCAGGGTCTGATTTTTCTCCTCTTTAGACAGGAGGAAAAGTGCCAGCAAAACCTCAACTCTGGATATGGGGAGAGCAGACTTCAGTCTGCATGGGGAACTAGTAAGTAAGATCCCCTAGGAAAATGTTTTTTGCAGGTACTGGGGTCAGTCAGTGCTGGTCATGTTTTTAAACATCACTTGTGAAGGGCAGAGGAGTAGGCAATTCCCAAATGTCAGAAGTCAAGCATATGAGGCAAAAGGCCAGCTTGGCGGAACAGGGGACTTCTTTTGGAAATGAGATGAAAATGATGGTGCATGCTCAGTGGAAACAAAGGTGACGTGGGAGGAATACAGAGATGCTGCTTGCCACTGTAGGGAAGAAATTCACATTGCCAAAGCTCAACTGAGGTAGAAGCTGGCCAGAACTGTGAGAGACAGTAAAAAGAGTTTTTTCCAAATCTATAGATGGCAAAAGGCAGTGTAGAAATAACATTGGCCCATTACGGGATGAAGATGGCCATCTCACAGAGACAAGGCAGAGGTGTGTAATGCATTCTTTGCCTCTGTCTTCAGCGTGGATTATTGACCAAGGGAGTGTCAGTGCCCTGAGCTGGAGGACCATGAAGGCAAGGATCATCAGCTCCCAGATGACCCTGAAATTGTACAGGATCTGCTGCTCCAGCTGGATCCCTAAAAATCTATGGGGCCTGATGGGATTCATCCAAGAGTCCTCAAAGTGCTAGATGATATCGTGGCAAAATCTTTCTCAGTGATTTTTGGGCAGTCTTGGGATCTGGAGAGGCCCCGGCTGACTGGAAACGGTGAATATTGCCCTGATTTTCAAGAAGGGCAAAGGAAAAGATTATTGCACTATTATTAAGGGTAGGGTTTCTGGCTGAGCACAAATAAGTCTTTATCAATTGCTTATGTGTCTGAGATACCTTACGTAGTTGGTTATACATAGAGCAGCAGATGAGGGTTGACGTTTAAAGCATCCCACTACTATAATTTTCAGAAAGTGTGTTCTTATTGTGTCTTGGATTCTTTATTATAAATCCTTATTTTCAACCTTTCTTCTCTGCTGGTGGTGATTTTTTTCACTGGTAATCATATCTCTTGTAGGATATGCCATTAGCAATCTTTTCTCTTTTTGCTTTCCACATTGTACTTCATTTGAGTGATTCAATGTCCAGTTCCTGGCATTCAGTGCAATTGCTGTGGTCTCACATTTGAACACTTACCATTTTCTCTTTTGAGTTATTTGTCTGGGAGTTATGACACACAGTTCCATCTGCTTCTGACCTAAATCTTTGAGTATTTTAGGTTGGCTCAGGAGACTTAACAGGTACAACAGTTAGTCAAAACAAGGTTAGCTTTTTATATCTTGTCCTTCTTTCAGCTCTTTACAGATTTTGTCTGAGTATTTTGCATACAGGGAAGAACAAAGAAATTATAAGAGCTTCATAATATATAGAATGATAGGTAGTAGTGCTAGAACTTTACCCATTCCAATTTTCAGTAGGTCTCACAGTAAAGATTAATTTAGATAAGGGTTTAACTACAGCTTAAAGTGCTGTCAGGCTCCTGGGCTTTTTAGTCTGTAACTTGGAATCTAAATTTTACCTTTTTCCCGCACCACTTATAATATCCTAAAAGTAAGATTAAAAGGAGTCTGAATTTTTAATGTTATGCACAGAAAAAAAACATCTGTGTCCAGATTGATGGCACCAGATTTTTTTAGTCATTTGATATTTGGGCCCTGTATCTATCACATGATTAGGCCCACTGAAGAGGCCTAAACATTTGACTGCATGTGCATGTTAGTTGTAGCACACCTGGGTACAGAATTCACTGTTCACACGGCCTTTTCTGTGCTTGTTGGAAGAACATATGGGGAAGACCTTATTTGGGATCACCTGAAGGATCATAACATTTTCTGGTAGAAACAGCCTTCTCCCTAGTGGCCTTTCCCATGGAAATACAGGAACACATATATTTTATTCAACTGATTGTGGCAGCAGCTTTTCCAGGATGGTGTGATGAGCTACCATTGCCAGAAATATAATCAAGCCCTAATGAATTATTGTGGCCAGTGAAAGTGATGCACAGGTTGACTTCACCTCGTTGAAACCATTGCTGGCAGATTAAAATTTATTTTACCTTCTCCTACAAGATTAAATGGCCTTCAGTATCTAAACTTAAGCAGTTTGAATATCTTAAGTTATGTTGCAGAAGGTATTTCCTTCCAGTTTTCAGGTATATTTTGCATTATGTAATGTTAACCTGTGGTAGCAAGTATTGAGCTTTGATAATGGAAGAGTATGTGATGAGCTGGATCCCAAATCAATTAAATGGCTGTGAGTAGCGCAACTGCAAATGTTTTCTTTTTCAGTCTAATGATGATATCCTCAAGTGATCATTAAGCAAGCTGCTGTGTGCACCTATTTTTGTGAACCTTGTAGGAGCTCAGTATTTCTTTGACTTTTATCTCCTTGAAAGATTTGACTGCTTAATTAATAGTGTATTTGGATATTAAAAAGCTTTTGTTTCTGCTAGCTGTGCTGTACCATTGAGCATCCACTCTGCCCTTGAACAGCAGAATTGCATTGAGATCTTAAGGTTCTTTTTTTACTGTTCTTTTTTCCCTCCAAAATCTACTGCATTACATAAATTCTTTTTGGTACTGTTGTAATTGAGAATATTTGTTTCACTTGTTCCTGTTGTCAGTAGAATATGTAATTCTTGAATCTTCTAACATGCTTTATTTGAATGCATTGAAAAGTTATTCATATTAGGATGAGTCTATGCAGCATGCCTTTAATAACTTGCCATTTATAACAGTGCTTTAGCAGTAATAAATTAATACATTATAGCATCATAACCATACCATTGAATACCACCAGTTCAGGAAAGTATCACTGTAGGATACCAATAGAAAGTCTGGGTTTTTTTAGGATGCCTGTTGTCTGTTCATACTTATCTTGAGTTTTACCGGTTACCAGTTTTACTTGATTATTTTGAATCCATTTAATGTTGCTTTTAGTGAAGTCACAAATGGATAATTAAATTTGTAATTCAAATTTCAGGTGTGTCTAGTATGGGTATCTCACAGAAATCACGGCACGTATTAAGATAGCTGTTAAGGAGTCTAGAGCTTTTTGGAAAATCACTTTGTGTATTAACATTTGTTTCCCATGAACTGTACTTATGATATCATCCTGTTTTGTAGATCATATTAGCCTATTATAAGTGTTACTATGGATTAATTAATATAAGGTACAAACTAACTTACAATTACTAAAGTTCTTCCTTTTAAAAATATTGGCACAGTATTTACTCTTACCTTTTCTAGTAACTTAATATTGGTGGATTTCTTTTTTTTTCCTCTTTTCAAACTCCAGCAAAGCTGAACTATTTTCAACTGCCACAGGATATCAAAGAATCTGATTTTGCAGAGTTCTTAGAGAAGTATGGCAGGCACTCTTTCTTAGCACCATCACAAGTTCAGCCATCGTTCTCTGCTTTTTACCGTGTGAGTTGAAAGAAATAGCAAACAGTTTGCACATATGCTTTTACTAAACCTGTCTGTTAAGACGTCTAATGAGAACAGATTGAAAGATTCTTATTTTGTACCTAGAAGCCATATTATCATAGGATCATAGCATATCCTGAGTTGGATGGGACCCACCAGGGTCATCAAGTCCAGCTACTGGCCCTGCACATGATGCCCCAGCAATCCCACCCTGTACCTGAGAGTGTTGTCCAAATGCTTCTTGGGCTCTGTCAGCCTTGGAACTGTGACCATTCCCTGAGGAGCCTGTTCAGGGCCCAACCACCCTCTGGGGAAGAACCTTTTCCTGATATCCAGCCTGAGCCTCCCCTGACACACTTCAGCAGTTTCTTTGAGTCCTGTCCCTTGTCACAGAGAGCAGTGGTCAGTGTCTGCCCCTTGGGAGGAAGCTGCAGAGTGCAGTGATATCTCCCCTCAGTCTCCTCCAGGCTCAACAAGCCAAGTTATTTTAGCCATTCCTTGTATGGCTTCCCCTGGAGACCCTTCACCATCTTTGTAGCCCTCTTTTGGATGCTCTCCAACAGCTCTATGGCTTATGTTGTGGCACCCAAAAGTGCCCTCAGGGCTCAAGGGGAGGCCATACCAGCATGCAGAGCAGACTAGTAGCAGCTGGTGATGTTGAGTCAGATGCATCCCAGGACACAGATGGCCCTCCTGGTTACCAGAGCACATTGTTGAACTGTTTATGTTGCAGTACTTTCCATTCCTTAGTGTATAAAGTATTTCTGGTCAAGTTGCATTGTATTTAAGAGGTTGGACAACCTTTTAGACAAAGGTGTACACAAAGAAGCATAGATATGTCTCTTGCCCTTGGCATTAGTATTCTGCTGTAACTTTGTGATTTCTCCAAATTCTCTTTTCAGGCTGGTGATCCAATCCTCATCTACTTTGATTCGTCATCTCTATTGAGCATGCTTAGACAGCCAGTAAAAATGGGAGCCAGTGGACTTTGTGTTGATGGAAATCCTGCTGGTTAGTAAAAAGGGAAGAATATCTTAGGGTGGTTTGCTTCTGTTTTGTGTGCTATAATGTCTTATCTCACCCAGGCTTCCTGGACAGTAAAAGCACAAGCTGTACTCGGATTTTTGCCAACTTGAGCAAGAGCTGCATGACTGACCCTGTCCTAGATGCTGCTTCCTATTACCGTGACTTCACTGTACTAAAGGTGCATTTCAGATTTCTTGCTTTTGTTCAAAATCTTACTTGTTTGACTTTGTGTTGCCTTCCCCTGGGACTTCAGATAACTGTAAAACTGAAGGTCATCTGGTATGTCATTCCTGATCTCCCAATTGCTGAGGCCTTCTTGCTGGGAAACCTGTTAAAAATTTCATGACTGGTGGTAATCCTTCAATTCAAACTGTTTTCCAATAAATTTCTGTTATTAGCAAATTCTTAATGTATTTAACAGGTACTTCATTGATACTTCATAGTTCTAATGGCCTATCTAAAATTCTCTCACACTTTAAACAGATTGTTTATCAAAGTATTCCTGTCTGTTCCATTAGCTTGATCAACCAAACAGTACATGTTCTCAGTAAAGAAGTAGGGTGGTTTTTTTACATAAAGTGCTATCTCTAAAATCATACTGATGGCCACATATTAATATTAGCTCTATTTATATCCATATCAATTTCTCTACTATTTATCCTGACAATAAATTCAAAGTAACCAGTTTACTGTTCTGGGTTCATCCCACTGGTTTTACTGAATGGTTATATGAAAATATCTCCTCTCACCTTGTAGAATTTTTCTGGTTTTCCAAGAGACAGCAGCACTGTAAATAGGAATACTTACTAAGGCTGATGACTCAGTTTACCCTTATACTGGAAATATGCATCTCCTTAACTAGTAGAGAATAGTCTATTGATCAGATTTAATTCATGTTTTCAGGGCTTTCTTTGTCACTGTTGCCAAAATACAGTTTTTCCTTAACTGGATGCTGAAGTACTTGCTCAATTGCAGAAGGTGGAATTTCAGGAATGCATCAGAGATGTGACACTTAAAAGTACCTGCATTTGGCAGGACATTAACTGGGCCAAGCTTAAATTTGTCGTTTGGTATTTTAAAATGCTTTCTGTGGACTTTGTCTGTGATTTATAGATTACAAAATGATGATGTTTTCACATTTGGAATAAACAAAGTAATTTTGTCAATATAATATTCAGGTTCTTTTGTAATGATTTTATGGCTTTAGTCACAAACACGGCAATTTACTTCACATTATATTGGTATTGTAAAATGGTTTGCTTATTTCCCCAGGTCCCAATTAATGACACCGTTATGCCATCCATGAAGGTCAGTCTCTGTTGCCAATGAAAAGAATTTCTGGTTCTGAAGGGAAAGTGGGAATGTGCTGTGTCTGAGACAAGATTTTTCTTGACAAAAGTAGGACATTATAGAAAAAAAGGACATAAGTAAGGGTGTATTTTTGAATGAATGGGCATAGATAGGACTAAAGTCAGGGAGGTAGCTTATTTTCCTGGAAAAAGATTGGGCATCTGGAGCAGTGTGATGTGCCCCCCAGATCACAGCAAGGAGGTAGATCTGACTTGGATGGAAAAGCAGGGAAAAAGAGTAAAAAGTACACTCTCCTTTTAAACAATTACTAATTGTTAATATGCTTACTGTCTCCAGGTAAATGTCACTGCAGTCTCACCACCTGGAGCTCCCCACATGAAAGACAATACATGCACCAATGTTGTTTCTGAGGTATGTGAATCATCTTTCCTTTTTGAGCAGCTTACCACAAACTTAAAGCCATTGTCCGATTACCTTACTCTGTCTCCTATTATTCTCTAAATTGGACTTTCAGGTGATCTATGAGATAGAATATAGTGGCACAAGTGGGATTGAGAGTGTTTCTGTCCAGTTCAAAGTCAGCAACATCTCTGTGAACTTCAGCTCCTCTCTGCAGCAGCACTTCACCATGCACTTCTGGGTTAGTATCCCCATCCTCCCTGGAATTTTACGACATTTGTTGTCTGTAGCTTGTGATTCAATTTTGTACAGAAGACACCTGAAGAGGTTAGAGCAGTTTCACTGTGGTATAGTAGTAACAGAACCCTGGGCTGCGAATGATTGAAGAGGGGAGGCATTTCTGATCTCAAACCATGCTAGTAGAAAAATCCAGGCTCAGCACAAGCATGCAGTCTTTCATTGCACAAATTTCAAGGAGCTGATTATTTTTATATGACTATTTTTGCTCTTGGTTTTAGGTGTTTTTTGTTTGTTTGGGGCTTTTTGGTGGTTTTTTTGTTGGTTTGGTTTTGGGATTTTTGGGGGGGGGGTTATTTTGTTTGGGGGGGGTTGTTTGTTTTGGGGTTTGGGGGGGTTGTTTTGTTGGGGGATTTGGGTTTGGTTTCTTTGGGGGGGTATGGTAAGCACGGGGGTGGTTGTTTTTATTTTTTTGTTTGTTGAGGTAGAAGGGAAGAGGATAAGTCAGCAGCATGGTCTTGTGAAGGAAAGGGTTGAAGCTAGGGCTGTAGCTGACGTGTTTAGTGTTTGTGAACGAAGTTACTAAATTTATTCCAGGTACTTAACTTCGCCTGTGCAGCAGGAAAGAAAGTTACTTTGAAGGGGGTAGAAATCTGGGAAATACTAATGTGTGTTAAGTTCACATAAACCATGTCCCATGGAGGCAATGTAAAACTGGATAAGTGATGACCTCAGGGGTTGGTAAGTGTGCAATGCAGCTTTGTTGAAGTTATGCCCAGAGTGCCATACAACCATTTAGAAGTAGAATGGTCCATCAAGAGTCACGGTCAAGGCAGGGTTTGTTCTGCAGTTCTTCTGTAGAATTGCCCTGACTGATCTGTTCGCTTCCTCAGAGACAAATGTTGAGCAATAGCAATTCATTGTATTGAGAACTTTTCTGGCATTATCCACATTTCAGGATACTGACATTTAGTTTTTTACCTCCTGGACTGCAAATGAAATTGGCCAGGTAAGAAAGAGTCCTCGGAAACAAATAGTTTAAATAGTATATAATAACCTGTCATTCAAAAAACAGCTTACATTTACATTTTTGAGGATGCAAATTTGGTCTTTGGAGATGAACGGATGCCATGGGTGCTAATATTTTCCTCTTTTTCTATTTCTTCCCTTTGTCTCTTTGTAGACCAAGACTCTTTCTCATATGTTGCCTAGAAGTGGAAACCCTGGCTATATCACTGGAGCACCACTGTTGATTGCAAACAGTGGTGCCATGCAACATGTATCCTTTTTCTGCTATGAGTTTTTGTTTATCACTGGGTTTTGTTGTTTGTTTGGGTTTTTTTTTTTTGTGTGTTTTTTTTTTATTTATTTTTGTTGCTGCACTGTCTGAACTTCTATAGTGCCCTAATAGGGATAAGGAGGAATATGGAGTAAGTGGATTGTTAAATACAAGATGACTGTTGTATGTTGTCTGTTTATACTTTCGTTTGGCTTCTTGATGTGCAGTCTGTCAGATGAGCGTATTAAGGAGTGAAAGTGATGGAAGTTGTTCACAATTCCTCAGACACACAGTACAATTTGGAAGGAATATGAGAACAGGCTGCAAAATCAGGTAACAACACACTCTGCAGTCATCCTTTCTAACAGTTGGAAGTTGTGTACTCAGCATGTTTTTCTGTAGTCTCTCATGTACTGCTATGGAGCCTAGGTCCTTCCCTGAGGTCACCAATGTGTCTCTACAGATCTTTCGCGTACTCCTAAGAGAACTTGAATATAGGAAGGATGGTGGACTGCTAGAATAATCTGAACATTGTGAAGGTCTTCTGGGACATTTTGAGGCTTTAGTCTGGCAATATGTCTTGGGCAAGAGTAGAGTTGAGGAGTGAATCTTAAAAAGTGGTTGTTTTGATGATTTAGATCGTTCTTTTGACAGGGCAAGTGTAGGACCGCTGATGCGATAAGATGGCTGAAGAGCTGTCAGTTTTCCTTATTGTTATCCCTGCCATATTTTTCTCCTTTCTTATTGCTGAGAGGATTGAAACTGCATCTGTTTAATACCAATACTTGTTGACTCATTATAAGAGCAGAAGAAATGTTTACTGCAAAGAAAGGATGTTGATAGTGGTTTGGGCTTTTTTTTTTTTTTTTTTTTTTTTTGTCCTGGAAATCACTTTCTTAAAGGTATTCTTTTCTCATTTCCAGCCTATCCCCAATACTGGAAGACAGTAACTGTAGTTACATACAGCAGAAGTTATACAAGGCTTTTCAGGGGACGAACAGAACAGAAGACTTTGCTATAACTGGCAGTGCTAATTCAGCCCAGGCAGAAGAGTGGATGGCCATTCTGATTCAGAACTGCAGTGTGCAGGTAATATGAATGGAAAAAGACCATCTGTAAATATTTTTCCTTTCATATCTTTGTATTGCCTCAGGAAGGTGGGGGTATCTGGACTTTTTTTGTATAATGATCCTATGACTCTCAGGGGTCTTAATATGTGAAAGCAGTCATTGTGGTTCATATTATTAGACTACTTAACAAAAAAAACCTCAAACCCAACAAACCCGGACAGATTTCCTATCTCTTGAATCCTGTTCCTGCTGTTTAAATGGGCAAAAAGAGTTAAATACTGAATCCAGTGTTATATAGTTTTCTGACAGCCTTTTGGAACTGATAGTAGCTGGCTACTTCCTATTAATTATTATTGTAATCCTTTCTGCTTTTCCAGAATAGGGAATATTTATATCCTATTATATTACCTAATAAGGTTAAAGTTTGTGAGCAAATTGTATTGTAATAATTGTTAATCTGTGGGGGGATGGCTAAGTGGAATGTGAAATCCAAGAGGTAAATTGAGACTAATTCTAATTGGAGCTGAGATGACAATGAGATGGATGTAGCTCCAAAATGGGTGGTTGACATGACCAGAAGTTACAAAGATAGTGTTGAAGTAATTGATTCAGGTTCTGTGACCTGCATTATCAAAATATTAGGCTTTGGCCATAATGGTCCTTTATCACTTTTAAAATACTATATTAAATTGATTCATGTATATTTTATTTTCAGGCTGTGAATTGCACTTCCTGTTGTATGGTTCCTGTGACCCTGGAGATACAGATATTATGGACTAAAGTGGGCCTCCTATCCAACCCACAAGCTCAAGTACTGGGTACACGGCACTTTTACCAGTGTCAACCCCTCAAGGTATGGAATTTAATTGCCTCCCTCACACAGAGAGGTAATTAAAGGGGGTTTACAGGTTATTTACGAACCAAGGAATCAGATGGGCTTGAAACTAAGTAAGTTGAGATTTATTGCATTTTAACAGTTGTCTGGCTGCAATGGTAACCTTCTATAGAGGAAGGTTGTTTTGTGATCTTTTCAGTACTGTCCTCACTGAGTTGTATAACTGGAAAAGATAGCTTCTTTTCAAACCTGAACCACTTTCTGCCACTTAAGGACTCAGTCTTTAAACGTTCAGTTATGGTTGGTATAAAGTTGTACTTATAAACATCCAGTAACTCCATGTTTAATATTTAGTTGTCTCTTAAAACTTTGATATGGGATTTGAGTTTAGTAATATTTCATAGACTGCACAGAATGCTGATAATCTGTGCAAGAAAATATTTTTGTTCCTCTAGAGCTTCTGAAATCGCCAGCAGGTAGGAAGTGACTAATGCTGATGGCATCATATTCATATTTGGAGAATTGGGGAGGAAGGCTGTAAGCCAGAAAGAGGGTATTCAAGGCCAGGTTGGACGAAGTTCTGAACTACCTGATCTAGTTGAAGGCATCCTTGTCCATCACAGAAGGCTTGAACTAGGTGTCCCTTCCAGCCCAGGCCATTCCGTGATTTTGTGATGTCAGCAGGCATGTTGTCAGCTAACATGACCACGGAGGACAATGAGCAGTCTTTTTCAAGAATGTGTCAGTGGATCTCATTGTGTTTTTTTTTTTTTGGTGTTTTTTTGTTTGTTTTTTTTTTGTTTGTTTGTTTTTTTGTTTGTTTGTTTGTTTGTTTGTTTTTTGATATCACATAGTCTTTTGGGCAGCAGAAATATTTCAAAGCTTACACTTCTCTGTAAGGGCTTTAGGGGAAGTAGTTGACACCCACCTGGGCATCTTCATGACTGAGAAAGGTATCTGTCTGATCTGTTAATACTCTTTGAACTTCAGACTCAGTCTAAATGAGATTTTACACACTTATTGAATGCATCTCATGGTACCCTTTTGTTCTCTCTTCTTGCAAAATACATGAAGAGAAGAAGATAGGAAGATGTTAACCATGTAAAACTCATATTGCTCTGAGGCAAAGTGATACCCCCACCGCATGAAAATATTTTTAAAATCACCTGTTACATGACTTCATTAACAAAACTTCTGTCTGAGGAAGAAGACTTGCATTCCTAGTAAAAGTGTAGGGTGCAAATCCCTCAGGATTACCTAATCAAGAAGAATGAGATTCAGATTTGATTTGCTTGAGCAACTGATGCTAATTACTTTAGACCTTTAAGGTATATTGCAAAGCTAATTATAAGAAAGCAAGTTTCTGGCAGCAAAAAAACTGCATGCCATTGGAATCAGTACTGACTTCATCAGTGACATCACAAATCTACAAATTAGGATTGTTAGTAAAGACATTTTAGGAAAGGACCAATTTACTCTATAGCCAACAGTTATGAAGTGCAACTATTTGTAAGCATACTTGGCTGCACGTTACTTTCAAATTATGTCACTTCCCAGCTTTAGCCTACAGATTCTCTATCTGAGAGCTATCCTTTAGTTCCTTTAATATTCTTTAGAGAAACCTTTTCTTTATTTAGACAACACTGCATCACTGGAGAGTTGTCTAAGTAACTGACCATAAAACAGAGAACCCATGGAAAACATCCCAATTTCCACACCCATCCACAGTATCTGATATATTTGGACTTGATGAAAATACATTTTAAAATGTAGATCTCTACAAGAGCATGCTAGAAGTTGCTAATGGTTGCCTTCTCCCACCTGTTCAGGAGGGATTGTGTATAGAGTTTTTTTTCCCTGCACTAATCTCTCTGATTTTAAGGCAGTTTTTAAAGATCCAGACACTTCAATCATCTTGAGGCTTCTTGTTGACTGGGGCGACTTGGCCTGTTTTTGAGTGTATTTACTCATTGATAGGAGAACTTATATACGTCAGAAGTGTCAGGGAAATTCTACTTGTAACTGCTCAGAAGTGGTGAGTTATGATCAAGGACTGATCTGGCATTGAGGGCAAGAAGGTGTTAAACTGGCTGGAAGCAGGAACGTTAGGGCACGTCACAAGTGAGCAAAGTTTTTTCTTGTAGCTATTCTGGAAAGGGAACTGCTCAGGAGCCACCATTGGGCAGCAGACCAGGCCTACGGGATGGACCCAGAGCTGGCTGAAGTGCCCCATGCTGATGCTCTCGGGACTGGTGCTGCAGATGCAAAGGTGCACAAAGACTCTGCTCACAATGCCTCTTTGCATACTCCATGTAGTACCAAGACTTTACTCAATGCATTGTTCATTTTGGGTTTTTTTATTTAAGCACAGAAGTATTTTTTAATTCGCCTTGAGGGATGCCACAAATATTTCCCAATAGTAGTCACAGTACTTTTTTCTTAAGAGTCATGAAGTCTATCTTGCAAATTTTTTTAATGCTTTCTACAGAATTTTGCTCTAAAGGCAATCTTTGAAATTCTTCTCAGGGAACTGATTGAGATGGTAATTTCACATGTTGACTTAAAGCAGTGCAAACACAGAAGGCATGCTGCCAAGTAAATGCCCTCTCCATGTTAGCATGCAGAGCTGGGAAGTGGGGCAGGGAGTGAGGTTGCTCTTTTGGCAGCAGCATGGTCTTAAATCAGCCCAAGGTAGCCATGAAACTCCATGTAGTTCAAAGAGCTAGTGTATTAGTTTTCTTGCAGCATTCTGTTAAAACAGAAAAGAACTGAGGCCTTAGAGGTTCAGTCCCCTGTGTGGTCTTCACTGATCTGTCTCCTTCCTGAAACAACATCCTAAAATGTGAGCAATACATTTGTATTGTATTGAGCCCCTGCTTTAGTTTATTGACATTTATTGGTAGGATTGCATCTTGTGGCAGTTCTTTCTGGTAGCAAGCACTTGTCCAAGAGCCGGCTGATCTTTTATAAAAAATAAAGCTAGCTTGCATCTGTTCTTATTACTAACTAGCTGGTATGTCTTTCCTCTGAGTAGAAGGCTTACTGTAGCATAGCTTGAGTCCCTGCTGCCATTTTGGAAATCTCTAGCATATGATGCACAGTAGCTACTGATCTTTACTACACCCTCAATTTACTTGCTAAGTATCAATTTTGGGAAAGAGGTCTTACTCCTCTGAAAACTTAAGACACTTAACTCTTAGCATCCCAAAGTAAGACTGCTTGCCAGTCACATACTGTGAGTCCCCCATTAGAAAATTGAGGAGGGGTATATCTTTTGTGTTAAGACTGCTAAACTCTTTTTGCTTCCCTTCTTGTTGCAGTTTTTAAAAACAAGCATGGTACCTGTGACAACTGTCGTTACCTTCACTGACATGACCGACTGGCCAGAACCTCCACGAGGCCAGCCCCAAATGCACTGGAAACTCCCATTTGACATCTTTTTCCCATTCAAGGTAGCCCTGAATGTAGAAAGAACTTACAGGGGTGATCTGGCTGGGTATTTATTGTTGATTCTAATAATGTCTAGTATTTTCTGCTTTTGAAATAGATGGAGCCTGTATTTAAAGTGTGGTGAGTGAATTGATATATTCAGGATATGATGCAGATGATGGACTTTTATCTGTCACACACAAGGCAGACTCGTATGTCAGATGTACAGGAATGGAGTGTTTGTACTCCATGTCAAAGGGCTGAGACAGAACTAATTTCTCTGCTGCCAGCATTCATCTAGAGCCATCTTTCCAACATCTCCCTTTTTTGAGGCAGTGGGTCTGTTTTTACACTGTCCAAGTGAAGACAGTCTTTACTAGGTAATTTTTAAAGTCCGTTCCAAACATAACCCTCGTTTCTTTGGAAGACATAATTTTAAATTTCAAAGCAGGAGCAATTTCAGAAGCCGGGGGCGGGGCGGGGCCGGAAGCGACGTGAGGCGGCGGTGACTGAGGCAGTGGGGAGCCGGGCTGCGCCGTGCAGAGCCAGGCGGGTGAGTGGGGACGTGCCGTGCTGAGCCGAGCCAGGCTGAGCAGCGGCAAGCTGAGCTGGCCACAGCAGCCTCGGCAGTGCCTGGAGCGGAGAAATTGGCTGGGCTGCGGGCGCGAGGTTGCGGCTCGGCTCGACCCGGCCCGGCCGGGCGGAGGTGGCAGAGGGAGCGCGGGGGTTCCTCCTCGGAGGGGCGGTCCCGTGCCGAGTTGTGCCCGCCCTTCGTCGGTGGTGCCCGTTCCCCTTCCGCGTGGAGAGCCGTGAGCGGCTGCGGTGTCGCTCGTGATAGAAGGCTGAGGGCTCTGGAGGGAAAGAAGTTAGCTCAGCCTTAGAACTGCCGCGGTGCACCGCACACCGCCGGTCTCTCGGACCCCGCAGACTCTCCAGGGCGGCACAGATTCGGGGTCGCTTTTTCTCGGCGGTCTCAGAGCGTTACTGCTGCGGGGAGTTACCGGCAGTGTGAAATCGCAGTTTGATCCCCCGCGGGCACCAGACGAACTGGTAAGAGCTGCACGGGCCTCATCCATCCGGAGATCTGTGAGAGCACAGCTGTTGCTCCTTAGAGGTTTCTTTTTCCTTGCCGGTCTCTTGTGTCTACTTACAAGATTCCTCCATGCCCAAAGAAAGTATTTAAACCCTCCTGACACTTGCATGACAGGTAACAGTCACTCCCTAGGTTTTGACCCGACTTTGTGATAAGCCTGTGTTCTTCACATACTGTTTCTTCACAGTAGACAAAACAGGATCAGATTAGAGGTTTTTTAAAGTAACCTGATAGCTCTCTGGAAAGAGTAATCAAACTCTAGATAATGGAGACTTAAGCAAAGCTTACATGGTTTACCAGAATTGTTTGATAACTGTTTCTGTATTATGAAGTCAAGAGTTTTAATTTTTCAAATGAAAAATAACTCAAATATTTCCATACGCTTATAAAAATTTTCCACATGCTTAAGCCTGTGTCGATGCTGTACCCTAAAATTGATGGATACTTAGAGTGTTTACCTTCTTCCCAGATTTGTTCTTGAGGATACTGAGAAGAAATTTACGAAGGGTTAAAATAAACTTTTCTTCTTTTCTGCTCTGTAGTAAAGTATTTATGTTTAGTCACTTTGGAAACAATATTACCTGTTCCATATGTGTCAGTAAATATTTTTTGTTTTGCAAACTGCTTTGCTGATTTATTTTTTTGCTGTACTTCCTTGCTCTTCTAAGCTACTGTTTTGTCACGATTGTCATAAAAATTGTGTTCAATAGCACAGAAAGCATCTTTCAGGCTTAGCTTCAGTAATTCTTCAGCTGTTCTTATTGCATGTTGTCTTACTAGGAATACAAAAACAATGGTATTTTTATGGTTTTCTGCAGCATCTGGGGAAGAAAACATCTGAGAGTCATTGCACATGATACTCTGAAAAGTCAGTTCAAGATGTAGTGAAAAAAAAAGTAAATAGAATCGTAGAAATTATAACTTAAGGAATTAAATGCAGAATAGAAGACCGTATTATGCCAGTATATTAATCCTTTCTTCCTCCAAATTTGAGTACTCTGTTCTCTACTGCCGTTCCAGACTCTCCCTTGGCTAGCATGCAGCACTGTGTTTGGGGTAATCAAGGAGGAAGAGCAGTGGAGATCATTACATATATATATGAAATAGCCTTGATGTAAGGAAAGCAAGAACATCCTATGCTGATGTCTTAGTGGCAGTGTAGTCATTGTTGTGCTTCTCTCTTTCTGGTGCTAATATATTCACCTGTATAGATGGATGGGTCAGTTAGTCTCTGACCAGAATATAACCATGATCAAGCTGTCTTGCTTGGGGACAGGAATTGCAGCTTTGATCAAAAGGGGTGGCAAAACTGGTGCACCTCTGGTGCTAGAATTGTTCAGGGACAAGTCGAGCATGACAGCAGATGGGGGAATGAGGAGGTAGGTGCACTGCAAGTCTGTAAAAGTCATCAGTGGTATGAAGATGAATAACCCCAGTTTCCACAAAGTTGGAAACTAGGAGAGTATTCAACTGGTTTTGATTGCTTTCTTGTCCTACCCATGTACTTTATCTGGGCATCTGACAGACTGTTGTTCTACCTGTGAGTTTTGTTTTATTTTATTTGTTTACCTAAGTGATGGCTGGCAATTGTACAACCTTCATTTGATGGATGTAGGGAAACTGGAACAGAACTGGGATGCTAGTTGTATCATCTTTACCTTAACAGCTGGTGCAACCTGATGTTTTGCTGCTCTGTGCTCAACAGGTGGTAGAAGAAAGTAGCAAGATTTGATTGATGCAAGAGTAAAGAGATGTTAGGAAGAAGGAAATGCTTCAAAGATGCTAATTAATCCTATCTTGAAGTTTATTAGTGGTTTAATCATGCTTGATTAAATTAACCTGTCCTTATGTTCTTCACTTAGTAAATTTGATTAAAGCAGATACTCTGTGTGATTTTTTTCCTCTTTTTTTGTCTTATTAATTAGCTGGGGAATAAAATATTTGCACAGAGATGTACTCGTGTTTCTTGCAATTATGTCTGGGATGCAGGTAGGTGGACTGAAGTATGTGTGCCTACACATGTGGTTATTACCATCAGGATAGTTCTATGCTTTTTCTTGAAGATGGAGCTCTCTTTAGGATTACTGAAGGTTCACTACCTTTAACTGTCTGAAACTGCAGTTTTACATTGCTCACTTCTTAGTATGCTTGCAAAGTACACTAAGGTAAGTAACTGCTGACCACATAGGAAATCTAGGATTCCCTGCCACTAACAAGGGTCCTTCCATAAAAACTACTAGTTTCATGTGGCAAATGAAAGTACTGATTTATTTTGTATGCATTTTCTCTTAACAATTTGATACCTATTTGAGTATCTGAAAAAGAAAAACAGCTACTCGGTATGTGCAATGGTTATGGGGAACCTGTTGCTTTTTGTTTGGAAGCACATTTTATAGAAGTTGCACATGCTAAAAATTGGCCAGGTGAGCTTAAAATGAGAGCATTTCCATTTCTTGTTAGCTTTTCAAAATGAATCACAGAGTCACAGAATATTCTGTGTTGCAAGGGACCTACAAGAATCAGCAAAGTCCACTACCTAAAAGGCTTGTCTTAATAAAAAAAAAAAAAAAAAAAAATCAACCGTTGTGATATACCTTTAGTTACCATTCTGATTTTTTTGTGAGTGACCAGCATTCTGGTGTTGTCATTGGTTTTATTCTGCAATTGCTAGTAATTGGAGCAGGAGGAGGGGAGAGCAGAGCTTGCATGCATTATGATGATTAAACCAAATTCCACTTCTGGCAAAGTAAAGATCTCCAAATCTCACTTCTAACAAGGTGATGACCTTATTTTTGGGGTATGTTTTTTTTGTTTGAGGTTTTGGGGGGGGGGGCGGGGCAGGGGAGAAGGATGGGGAGGATCTTGTGGTTTTAGTATTTTTTATTCTTTGTAGCGGGAGCTGGGGGAGTTGTTTAATTTCCCTTGTTTGGAGAGAGCGATATGTTAATGTCAGATGATTGTGAGTTGGATTTTCTGTTAATTCTTGAGACACTGAAGTTTTTCCAGATGTCTTGAATTCCGCTTCCCACCACTTGAATAGTCTTCATTCTTTGTGAAGTTTTCTCCACAATTTTGAGACCTTCATTTAAGATTGTTTCCTGATCCCAGAAGGTGATGTTAGCAATTTAAAAAACAAAACTGAACTAAAAAATAAACAGATAAACAAAAGTAGCCCACAGAACAACTCCCTTGCAGCAATATGTGAATTGATACTGTTGGAAGTTGTTTGAATTCTAATAGGAATATAACAGTGGTAATATAGGTGAGGACAGAAAACAGTATAACTATTGTCCGAGTTAAACTGGGGGACTTTTGTGGATTTGGTGGTGTCTTTGAAGATGAAAAACTGTAGATTTGTGCTTTCTACCAATTGCAGTGATGAGTGCTTGAAGATGACATTGAGTTGGGCAGGAGTGTTTATCTGCTGTTGTGCAGGAAGGCTCTCCAGAAGGATCTGGATAGGCTGGATTGATGGGCCAAGGCCAGTGGTATGAGGGTCAACAAACTGAAGTGGAGGTCCTGCCTGTGGGTGACAACAGCCCCATGGAGTGCTTCAGGCTGGGAAAGAATGACAGGAAGGGCAGGGTGTGCTGGTCAACTGGCTGAATATGAGCCCAGGTGACGAAGAACACCAATGGCATCTGGCTTGTATCAGCCATGGTGTGGCCACATGCCCAGGGTAGTGACCATTGCCCTTCACTGGGCACTGGTGAGGCCTGCAGCATTAATTCTAAAGTCAGTTTTGGGGCTTTTCACTGTAATAAGGACAGTGAGGGACTAGAGTGTGTCCAGAGAAGGGAATGGAGCTGGGGAAGGGTGTGGACCACAAGTCTCATGAGGAGCAGCTGAGGTAGCTGAGAAGATTCAGCCTGAAGAAAAGGAGGCTCAGGGGAAAACCTTCTTGCTCTGTACCATCCTCCCTGACAGGAGGTTGCAGCCAGGTGGGAGTCTGGCTCTGTTCCCCAGGAATCAGTGACAGGATGACAGGATGAGAGAAAAAGGCCTCAAGAAGTGCCAAGGGAGGTTTAGGTTGGATATTAGGAAAAACGTCTTCACAGAAAGGGTGGTCAGGCGCTGGCACCCTTTCACTGCTCACAGCAGTGGTAGAGTCACCATCCCTGCAGGGATCTACAGCACTCGGCAGTGCCTGTGGCAGCTGACAGTGCTTTTCCTGGCTGTGTAGATGTGACACTTAGGGTTGGATTAGGGCCACCACAGTTGCGGATTGGCTGCATCCACTGCAGGCACGGATTGGTGGACTTGATGGCCTTAGTCTTGTGGTTGCACTCAATGATCTTAAAGGTGTTTTCCAAATTCCTAAATGTGTGCAGGTCACACCTACTGTGTGCAGCTCTGGTGCCATAACATTAGGGAGATATAGAGCTATTGGAGAGCGCCCAAAAGAGGGCTACAAAGATGGTAACAGGTCTCCAGGGAAAGCCATACCAGGAGCTGTTGAGGGCACTTACCTTGTTCAGTCTGGAGGAGTCTGAGGGGAGACATCATTGCACTCCGCAGCTTCCTCCCAACCTCCCAATTGGAGGGACAAGACAATGAGCTCTGCTCTCTGTGACCAGTGTCAGGACCTGAGGAAACTGCTGGAGCTGTGTCAAGGGAGGTTTAGGTTGGACATCAGGAAAAGGTTCTTCCCCTAGAAGGTGGTCAGGCACTGGTCATGGGCCCAAGGCTGACAGAGCTCAAGAAGCATTTGGACAACTCTCAGGTGTGTGGTGTGATGGTTGGGGCTCTCCTGTGCAGGAGCTGGACTTGATGATCCCTGTGGGTCCTTCAGTGCTCAGGATATTCTGTGGTTCTAAATTACCCCGATTTCCTTAATTTAGAAGTGAATTCAAATGTGATATGGGAGGTAAGTGGAGAGTAAAGCCAGCACTCTTGCACTTGTGAAGAGGTTTGGGCTGCAGTGGAGAAAAGAAAGAATGTAAATGGCCTAAGGAGCTAAAGCCAGTCTCAGAAGATTGGCTGCAGATCCCCTTAATCTGCTGTGTACCAGACTGCAGAGACTGCAGACTGTGAGAACGAGGAGAATCCAGGTTAAGGGAGGCCGCTGTGGGAGATGGCTCAGCAGCTTGTGCTCTGGGTGGGGCTGTCTGAACTAGTCTGGGGCTAGACTAAACAGTTGTTAATGCTGTAACTTACAAAGGCCAGGATTTTGTGCTGCAACGTGGAGTGGAATTACATCATCTACCGGTAGCGCCGGGGGGAAGGAGGGCGGGCAGGGACGGCGAGCCGGCGGTCGCTGACGTGACGTGGCTACTTCCGCCGCGGCCGCGGATTGGCTGCGGCCGAGGCCGCTCCGGGCGGGGATTGGCTGCGGAGAGTCAGCGGGGCCGCGGCGGCGGGAGCGCGCCCGTGGGTGGCCCTGGTCCCCGCGCGTGCTCTCCGTGGGCGCACGGAGGTCCGAGAGACCCGCGCGGCCCCTCGGGCACCGCTCCGCAGGAAAGCCGCCGAGGGCCCGGCCCTGCCGCCAGTGCTGCTACTGTACAGCCCCTCTTTTGCTGCAGAACTCAGTTATAGGCTGGATCTGGCAGAATGGACTAACACAGGCTGTGAAGCACTGGGAAGGGTTCCGAGGCCAGGACAAGGTGCTGCTTTGCCGCGCCAGGCAGTACTGCCGTGACCGCACTGTACTACTGGGATGCGTTCTTGAGAGAAAGGAATCGCATGGTACTTGCTGCTTTGAATTGCCGCTTCTCTGCTCGTATACCATCTGCAGAACCCGGGTGAACCTATATGCGTGCTGCTCTAAAGACCATTTATTTAAAGTTTTCCTTTATTTTCGTCAGTTCTTCTGAACTGGCTTCCCTCTGGGAATGTTTCTAGGGTTAAAGTATCGGCGAAGAGCTGCAGAGCGGATTTTTTTTTTTTCCCCCCTTGCAGAAGTTGCAGTTGGTAATGTAATGAAGCGGTTTAAATAGTAAAAGCCTCTGAATGTTACCGAGAACTTAAAATTTGTGTTGTGGGAAAGACTTACTTCATAGAAATTGTGTGCATTTCCATTGAATTTGATTTATCTCTGTTTCTATGCTTAAGTGTTTTGCAAAATAGTTCTATTGATCAGTTTGACTTCCAGATTTTTTCACTTGTGGAATGTCTTAATGCTCAGATATTTGCCTTTATATCTAAAACTATGAAAACAGTTTATTTAGTTTAAACAGTTCACTAACAGTAATTGTGAACATGCTATGACTCTGCAGCCAACAGACTGAACAGAGTTATAGACTCCGGTTTTTCAAGGCACATATTTTAGAATTTGAGATCGCTGATTGCTTTGGAAGGGTGACTGAGTCTCTTTACACTGATCTGCAACAGCATCTAAACGTACTGTGCTACTTAACAGCTGTTTTTAGGACAATAAATACAAGAAAGCTAGGTCATGGTATTGCTTTCTATGAGCAATAATACAAGGACAACTTTCATTATTTAAAAAGATAATAGGAAAATGATATTGTTAAAGGTCATGTTTGGAGACTAGTTTGGAAGAATTAGGTTTTTCTGGTAGTGGAAAAAAAGCTGATGCTAGAGGAATACCTGAATAATGCATTTTGCTTTTTTTTATTGCTTCCTCTAAGTAAGGCAGGAAAGTTTTGGTTTTTTTTAAGAAATTATTTCTAATTATACACCTTTTTTTATTTTTTTGTCACTGAATATCAGAACCCTTCTAGCTATGGAAGTGGTGGAAATGTGAGTGGAATGGAAAATGAGGATTGAAATTAACTTTAAATCCTTGACTGAGTGAGAGGAGAGGAGGAGTTTGATTAGCCTGAAAGAAAGCCTGTAGTTTACATCATACCATAAACTTGTGCTCTGTCTGTGCTTTCTGGCAGCATCCATTTCCATTTCACATACTGATACATGCTGCTATTCTAAGCTCTGTTTTCTTGTTAACTTGCTCTCCTTGCCTTCTCTCACAACCTGGTTTCAAAAACTTGCTATATTTTATAATCTTTTTCCTTCAAAAGATCCACACTGACAGTTCTCACTCTTCATTGTCCGCCTGCTTTTAGCAAAGTTGTCTCCGGCAAAGGGAAACAGGAGACAGTCTTCCAGAAGGACAAGGTTGCTCTTAGTTGCAAGCAGCCTGTAGTGAGAATGTGAAGTGGTTCTCCAGCAGATCAGTAGGAGCAGCCAAGGAGATGGCACAGTTTGATCTGGCCAGTGTGGGTCTGTATTCTGTGACAGCGAAGTGCCAGGTGGAGGTTATTACTATAGCAGGAGTTGAAGGTCTGAAAGGAGAGGTAAGAGGAGGTGTCTGGAGGTGAAACTTCAGGTAGCGTGCCTGTTTCTGTCCTTTAAGGGGCATAGTCTGTAGAGGGAGCTGAAAGGGACCGGGCAGTTCTACTAAGGGTATTTGTGGTGGAAGGGGGTCTGGATAAAGAACCTGGTGTTTGCCACCTCATGTCAGGAGCTGCTGGATCTCTAGCATCTCTCTGAGACCCATCTAAGACCCCCTTGAGACACCCAGTGTCTAACAGAAGGGGTCAAGGTGAGCTTCAAGGTGGAAGGCTAAAACATAAATAGTGGGAATTGTGCAACCCCAGAGGCAGGCGCATGAGGTGCCTGGTAAGGGTTCAAAGGGGGAATGTCTAGGTACTACTGTTCCAGCTTTAAGCTTACCCTGTTAAGAGAAGAGAACTTTGACTACTTGCTTAGTTGCATGATCTGCTCAGAGTCCTTTGTCTGCCTTATCCTGGCAGTGGCCAATATTGCCATTTCACATGAAATACAGAACTGGAGGGAGATTGCAGATTAATGTTATTAAAATGCCATGCAATGTAAGCTCTACTAGACAAAAACAGGAGGAACATTATCTACTGGTGGCTGCCTTGTCTAATTTAGACGTATATTTTGGTAATGATTATAATGAGGGATAATAGTACACTGATGCAGGGTAATAAGGCCTCTTCAAGTGTTCATGTACACGTATGCCAGATCTGTCAGTGCTGTAAATGTCCTGGTATTTGTAATAGCAGTCTTCCAGTGCAGATACTATAAGGTCTTCTTGTCCTCTTTTCAATGCTTTTTCTGTACCGTAGTTTGTGCAGTTTTGTTTGCTTTATTTCAGTGGTGCTGGAAAATGGATTGAAAGGAAGCAAAGTTTTGTAGAAAGGGAAGGAGAGGTTTTGTGGTTTAAATACTGTCTGGGAGAACTGGATTCTTCTTAATCTTGTTTGTTTCCATGGTGAGACTAGATGCATTACTTGAACTAGACCTGTCATAGGAGATGGCTAATTGTGTATCCCTTGTTTGTTGTGTACTTGCTCTAGTGAATCTTAGAAGAATCCTGAGTGTTTAAAGGTTCAGTCAAGGGAAGCTAATGCCAAGTGCTTGGAAATTTATGTCTTTACTTGTAATCGTGGATAAGATCTTGTAATTTGATAGTGCTCAGGGAAAAGTGAATGAGCATATTTCCCATACTGAATAGGGCTGAGATTCATGAGAAGTATAGCAGATGCTCTGTTGTGAGGTGTACAGAGAAGTCTGTATGATACAACCTCTATACTTTTATCTTTTTCTTACAAGCTTCTCCATGAAAAAAGTATTACTTTTCTCTATTGTAGGTACATTCACTGATAGTGTTTTCCCTTCTCAGGGAGCCATGTTTTATTCTTTACCTTTAATAAAGATCTGGCAGCAGGTAAGGAAGAGGGGCCTTCAGTTCTTCTATATTATAATCCCTGTGCAAATTCTGCAAAATGAAGAGTGGGCACGAGGAAATTGTATTAAGATGGTGCAGGAAAAGAGGAGTTGGACTGAGGGAGTGGGTGAGAAGAGAAATATAGATGGAAAGTCATTGCTATTTAACCAGTTTTCCCCCTTCCTCCCTTCGTTTTAACTTGCAGATATCCTTGATTTGCAGAAGGCATCTCAAAATGTTGTGTCGAGCTGCTCTGAGCCCTCTTGTCCGTTCCCCTGGATGGTGCTTTGTGTCACCGCCACATGCCATCGCAGCCATTTCCCGTTTATGTATGTATGAGAGAAAGCACACATTTCTAAAATGTTGGTCAGTATGTGTCTGAGCATGCCTCTGCTCTTTCCTGTGTTGAAAGGAAAACCATCTCATTAACATAATTCAAAGCTTACAACCTCTGAAGTGAACTGTAGTTGAAGCTCTACTTTCTCAGTGTTACTTTCTCCCTTAACTCAATAATATTCAGCTGGATGTCTATGTATTTTTCATTCTGACATACATTTCAAGGAAAAAAAAAAAAAGTTGTAAAAGTATTGCTGCTGTAAAACCTTATTTCAACCTCATACATGCCTGGAAAACAAGATCTGATTGTGTCTGCTCCCCATCTGCATTTTCAGATCTCTTGAGTAAAGCAAAGATCAAAACTCAAATTTACTTGGATTAAATTCAAGTGGAAAGATAAGTGCAGGAAACTTTGGTGTAAATACATAGGTGCCCTGTAAATAGTTCTTCCCTGAAAAAGTAATGTAAGAGATCCATTGAGTGTCTGCTTGATTAGTGGTCTGAAATACAAAAAGCAAGGATAGATAAACTCTCTTAGATCAAAAGAATAGCTGTTTACCATTGCATGCAAGATTAATTTCCCACTGGTCTGTGTATTAACAGTTCTCTTTTATTAATAACTAAATAAATTAGATGTTAAAATCTTGAAAATTCTAAACTTTTTATTTATGAGCTCTGTTGACTTCTGTATTTGTAACGTTTCTAAGTATTCCTCATTTTCTGAAGTCAATAATTTTCACAGTGCTACCTGTGAGAAGTTTGTTCCCAAGTATTGACAGTATCCAGAAGTGGAGCAATTCTGTCACTTCATCAGTTGTGATCTAAAGCTGGAGTAATCATTTATCAGAGGGATTTTTTTTTGTTCTTCGCTGTTTTCTGGTTGTTCTCCATGGTTTTTTTTCTGTTCTGTTCAACTTGTGTATTTTGAAATTCTGCTTCTTTACTCTTGAGAAGCAAGCCTTGTGCAAGCTACACAGTGAAGGATCTGCAATGCCAAATACTTAAGTATGTGTCCCTTTCTTTATTAAGGAAGTGTTGATAGGTATGAGATATAAAAACTGGAATCCCTTTAAGCCTGCTCATCCAAAACCTGGATGGCTGTGTCAGTTCCTCCCTAATTGCATGTGGAGCAAGTTAATGGGCTTGCATCTCCAGAAATGTTTTGCATGTGTAATGGGGGAGCTGATTTCACATCTCAGTCCAATGTAAAATAACTAAAAAAGGTAGAATTATGTGGCCATAGAGCAAGATTAATGATTCGGACTTTAGTGGGGAAGAATTGAATTCTCTGCTTGTTCTAGAACTGTGGTCTTTTCCCTTATTTTTCTTTTAAAAAGTAAATGGTTTCTTTTCAGATATTGGCTAGCTCTCAACAGCTACCTTCTTGGAACCTTCTAAACCCTGAAGCCAAGAGAACTGGAAATAAACTCCTTTCTGATTATACTGTGTAGGTTAGGCAAATACTAAATAGTAAGGTGTAATGTTCACTGATTTGTAAAGATGAGTCTGCATCTTCAGATGATACATTGGTTAGGATTGACTAGAATAGAATAGTTAGTTGTAAGACACTTAGAATGGTCAGCTAGTCCCACAGCCTGATGCTTCAGGACTGCCCAAAGCTAAAGCACACTATGGGCATTGTCCAAATGCCTCCTGAACATTGACAGGCTTGGAGCACAAACACATCTTCAAGAGGCCTGTTCAAGGGCTTGAACACCACCATGTCACTATGTGACTTTGAGTTTGTATATCTGTCACGCCCCTTCATTTTCCCTAGTTGATCAAAAATACCTGGCTTAGAGATGTTGTAAAAGCTGTGTTTCTTTTCTAAAAATCAGGCTTTTTGTGCTACTTTAGGCAGGAAAACTCTTAAATTTTATCTAATGAGGCAAGGCAAAGGAGATTGTTTTTAAACTAGTCCTTGAGATGTGATCTATATAGGCTCTTTTACAGTGTCTTTCAGTTTGGTCTTCTAGATCCCCAGAGTCAGCTCTGATGCATGGGATATTGCCTTCTATTCCTTAGGGATGATAAATGCTGCTCAGATACTCCTGTTTCTCACTTTGTTTTGGTGAATTGAAAGCTAGCTTCTCATTCCCAGTTACTGGGAAGTGTGTATTGTGAAGGGTCAAAAATCTGAATGAAACACTTAAAACTGGGTTTTTCCTTTCTTTCTTTATCCACAGATCTCCCTTGCCATAACCAAAGATTAAGGAATGAATCCGTCCGTTGTTGGAGCAACATTCCATTTATCACTGTGCCACTCAGCCGTGCACATGGAAAATCATTTGCACACCGCAGTGAGCTGAAGCACGCAAAACGGATTGTAGTAAAGCTGGGTAGTGCTGTTGTTACTCGAGGGGATGAGTGTGGCTTAGCCCTTGGGAGGCTGGCTTCTATTGTAGAGCAGGTAATTCTGTGACTGAACATTTGTGTTAACTTCAGGTACTCAGTGATTGTTGAATGCTACAGAAGATTGTAGTAAACCATCATAAAATACTGATACTCTTTAAAACAGTGTGTTAGCCTTTCCCTTTTCAATCCCTTATGCTGCAGTGCTATAAACCACGTAATTCAGTAAATTTTTTTTTGAAGGTGTGGTGGGTTGATCCTGACTATCAGCTAAGCATCCACACAGATTCTTATTTGCTCCCCTCACCTGTGCCCCACCACCAGTGGGATTGGGAAGAAAGTGGGAAGAGTGAAAGTAAGAAAACTCATGGGTTGAAATAAAGGTAGTTGAATAAGTCAAGGAGAGAGGAAAAGAAATCTGTGATGGCAATCGCTACCTCACACAAGCAGACCAATGCCCCACTAGTTCTTGAGTGATGGCCGCCTTGGAAGACAGCCTCCTGCACCTTGCTATTCTGCAGCTCTATTACTGTGTGTGACATTATATGGTGTGAAAAGTCCCTTTGGCCAGTTTAAGGTCAGCTATCTCTGAACTTTGTGCCCAGCTGCTAGCCTACCTGCTGGGATCGGACATAGTGGAACAAGGAAGGCCTTGATGGCTGTGCTAGTGCTGCTCCTCATGGGGGAAAGAAAAGGCTTCCATGCTGTGCAAGCACTATTTAGCAATAGGCAAAACATTGGAATGTTACCAAAACTGTTTTAGAACTGAAATCTGAAACACAGTATCATACAGACCCCTATAAAGAATGTAACTCCATCTTCGCCAAACCCAGTATAGAGGGAGAGATTTGCACAGTGATATTTTTGTGCAGTAAGTAAAACATGGCTGGGGCATTAGTTGTCTCTAGTGGGAAGGTAGCACTGAAGTATGTGAACTCTGCAAAATGAGTCAACCCTTCTTGATCACCTGAGCATTAGCAGAGTTCCTCCAGAGAAAAGCCTGAAACCTCCTTCCTTGTAGGAAAAACTCATGGGATCAACTCATGTATTTCTTCTCCAAAATGAAAGGGTTATCTTGGTGAGCAGTGGACGTGTCCCTTCTGGGAAGTAAACCTAATATATTAAATTAATGTAAGATATTTAGCTTTGTGGCTTTGAAAGGAATCTGGCCAGATACATGTAAGGAGGAAGTAATCAAAAGCTTTACTATTGGGAGTTGGCCCCTTTACTTCTAGAATTCAAAGTTACTCTATAATGGTAGCTTTGGGAATGAATGGATTCAAGCATTTTTCTGTCACAAAAGCTAGTATTGTGAAAAGAAGGTTTGTAAGAAGTTACAGATTGCATGCAGTCCTTGGCATAGCTTCCAAGTGGCTAGGAATGTGTGCAGAAGTATCATGAAGGGTGATTGCCTTGCTTTGCACATCCACAGAGAAATCAAAATGCTTGTGTCAGTAGGAATTGGTGAGCATAAGGATATAGTAGCCAGGACTGTTTTGCTCTCACTGATCATATGCTAGGCCCTATTTCTGATTTCCTGTACTTACAGGTCTCAATGCTGCAAAATCAGGGCCGAGAGATGATGATTGTCACCAGTGGGGCTGTAGCTTTTGGAAAGCAGCGGTTGCGTCATGAGATCTTGCTTTCTCAGAGTGTGAGGCAAGCACTTCATTCAGGCCAGAGTCAGCTAAAAGATATGGTGAGAGGCTGGTGGCACTCCTGCTTTTCCTTGAGTGGTGGGTTCTTCCTGTTCAAGTCATTGCCTGACAGCTGCTCTTTGTCTTTGTAGGCTATTCCGGTCTTGGAGGCCCGCGCCTGTGCAGCAGCTGGACAGAGTGGACTAATGGCTCTGTATGAGGCCATGTTTACACAGTACAGCATCTGTGCAGCTCAAGTAAGGCACTCCTTCTTTCCTAGATTGACTTGCTACTTTTGGAGCTTATTATTGTTGCATAAATGGTAGCTTATACAAGAGTGCCTTGCTAAATGTTTCTCAAACTGAGTTATTTGTTGTCAAGATACAATGAATGTGCTTTTTCTTTTTGGAGTTCAGGTGTGTTCTGCTCTTTTATAGGCAGGGAGAGTCTGTTAAGATCTCTTGACAAAAGCTAAAGTTGATGGTCCAAAGGGAGGGTTTAAAAACTGCAAGTGGCTAAACTGCAACACATTCTGTAAAGCTGACAGAAGTGCATATCTACACTTCAGAACTTGTTGTCTATCTCCTCTTCGAACCTTTCCAGCTTGTGGATGATGGTATCCCTGGCCTGGGTCTTACACTGAAGGCTGCAACTGTATCAGTTGAACTACTTTTAAACAGGCTTTGCTTATCTTAGATACGCTGAAAATACAGAATTGCTTTAACTGTAAGGCCTTAGTTGTTTACACACTTTTAACAAATTCAGGAGCCTAGTATGAAGCCTTCTTGGAGGAACTTCTTACTGAAATATGGTAGAGCTGATATGGCCAAATTGTTTATAATATAGCTAAAATCACTATAGGTCATGCTGGATTGTAATCTTGTTCAAATCTGTAGATAACTATCATTCCTTTGATATAGAATAATTAATTGCCCATGCCAGAAAACTTAGCATACACATTGATTCCAAGTGCTATTGTACATTTGAGTGGTGGAGTTGTTTGCTTAGTGTTCTCAAATGTCCAATGACAGAGTAAAAACAAAAAAAAAAATCTCTCCAGAGCAGACATTGAGGGTGTTTTTTGTCTTAAAACACCGAAAGAAAGGGGTGCTATCTGTGTGCAGGAGGCAAGATTATTTCAGAAGAGCAAGTGACTTTTAGTGAGTGGAAGAAAAGTCTTGATATAAAGCATCTCTTCTTCTCGCTACAAGTAGGAACATTAAAGTGGGAGGAAAAACTGGAAAGGCAGAGTCTTGAGCAATCTGTTGAATTGTCTAGGGTCTTAGTAGTTATCATAAGCATCTATGTTCTGATTACGGTCTTGTTTTCCAAGTTCATTCTTGGAGTGTGTGACCTACCTGCTTGAGATAGGCTCTTACAGGCTTCAGTGGAATAAACCTGACAATACTGTGGAAAGAATATTTCTCACTCTTATTCTATATCTTTTAAATGTGGCTTTTGTTTCTTTAGTGACCCAAAAGGCATGACTGCTCTGTTATTACATGTCAGTACATAAGTTTATATTATGTTCTTATAGGAAAGGCTAAGTAGTTTCTTTCTTCCTTCTAGATTTTAGTCACCAATCTGGATTTCCATGATGAGCAGAAGCGTCGCAACTTAAATGGAACATTACATGAGCTTTTAAGGATGAATATTGTCCCTATAATTAACACTAATGATGCAGTTGTCCCACCTCCAGAGCCAAACAGTGATCTGCAGGGGGTAAATGTGGGTAAAGTATAGCAATGGAGGGGGGGTCCTGCTTGCAAATGGTGCAGCGCTAATGTGTATTGACTAATGCCGTAACAGGGGACCTCTGAAATCTAGAGCAGAGAAACAAAGATACAAAATTAGTATGTGGACAGAGAGTACTGAAATACTGTGTTGACTTGTCTGTATTTGGCATGATACAGTGTTGTGGGGTGAAACCAGGGCAAATATTGTCTGCTTTACCAAAAGCAAGCATGCCTCTGCAGGTCATCTAATCCAGCACCCCTTCTTAAAGCAGCGTCAGATAGTGCCTCTTGCCCTGTCACTGGGCACTGAAGTGGGGAATGCAAGTACTGATGACACTGCTTGTCATTTGGATACCACTTTACTGAAATATATGTACTTTCACACAAAGATCACCTTTGAAGTTTCCAGTGGGTGTAAAAAAAGTAGCTCAGAAGGACTTGTTAGTGCTGAGGTAAATTGCTTTTTTATGTTGGCACCAAAGATTTCTTAGTTCTTCACACTATTTACTGCTTCTGATATGCATGTGTATTGCAGGTAATTAGTGTGAAGGATAACGACAGTCTGGCAGCACGACTGGCTGTAGAAATGAAAACTGATCTCCTGATTGTTCTTTCAGATGTAGAAGGTTTGTGAGTAATTGCTTTAATTTCTGGTTTTAGTGAAGCACATCAGATTGTCAAACCAACCAACCTCTTTTCCTGTTTTGCTGATTCTTCAGTTCATTTGTTTTACAAGGACAATTGCAATGTACTAAAATAACTCCTTAAGGCCTATACCCAATGTTGATGCTGTGGCATAAAGCAAACACTGTCTGACACTGTTGAATCTGGATGAGTGAGAATGCATGTGAACCTGAGACCTGTTCCAGATTCCAGAATACTACATGTAATCTGGTACTTCTCCTAGCTTCTCAGAGATGTATGATAGTCAGGAATAGTATGCAGGATAAAAGCTATGTGTCTTGAATCAGGAGTATAAACCAAATACTATTCTACAATAGTTTGTTTCTTCTGACAGCAGGTTCTGTCAGTGAATTATCAGTGTATTACAAGTCCTGGTCATTGCTTTCCAGGTACCTGGGTCTTGCTAGCTTTTTCTGTCTCACTTACTTTTGGCTTACATTGCTCTGGTCTTCTGAGCTGTGTTGTTGCGACATAATCCTGTCACCTATGGATGTTGAAACTTCCTTTTCTAGAGAGAGGAGGCAGTAAGGGTACAGTTTCAGATCAATGCAGTCCACATCACCTTAAGTCACATATTCTTTCATCTGCTCCCGATGGGTTTCTTTCAGTAGATCCTGGCCTTCAGCACATGCTTGAGGCCCTGAGGAGGAAAGAGGTGTCTTTCTATAAGCACTGTTTATTTTAGCAGATGCAGCTGGGTTTCATTCTATTCTAGCTGCTTAATTCTATTCGAGCTGGTTAATTCTAGTCAAAATTACTGTCTTAGAACAACTCATAAAAGCAATTGTCAGAAGAGTTTGTAAAAAAAACCCAAAACCAGCACACCTTTCCTCCAAGCTTATTCATTCAATGTGACAGCTTGTTTATGGAGAGATGTCCTCTACTTCGCAAGCTATCAAGGATGGGCACAGAGAGACTGCACTTGTGCTCTCTAGATTGTTGTGGCAGTATTTATGCACATAGAATTTCTGGGAAGTGTTGTGGTAGAGCTGAAGTTTAGTATGTTGGATGAACTGAAGTGTCATTCAACTCCAAGCATAGTGACATTCAATTACTTGATTTTTAAAAATGCTAATAAGAGTATGTCTCTGTAGTGTTGTGTTCCTTCTTAGTAGAATTCAATAGTTACCATTTTTACATGTTTCTGAATTGCCTGTTTTCTCACTGTGCAATCCACCTTTCAAGAATATCATCTGAGTCTTTGGTGAGAAGGACTATTCTTTGCCAGTTCAGTTGAGGGTTTGTGTATTTAAGGCCTGATTTTTAACAACTGAAAGCTGCAAACTGTCTCAAACCTTAATCAAATGTCATTACCTCCCAGCTTACTTGCTGCTATTCAGTATGTGGGCTTTTGGCTTCTTATTTTTAGGCTTTCAATAAACCTATACCTTTTGGGTCTGCCAGTTAAGAATTTTGTGCTTTTCGTTTCCCACAAAAAGAAGGGTTCAGTGGAAATTTTCAATCCTATAAAGTGGAACACAGCTTTATAGCCTCATGTTCGTTGCTTTTGTTGGTTTCTCTTTTTTTCCTTTTTTCATGGGCGAGCTTTCAACATGAGGGTATATAACTGATTTTTATGATTTATTTCAGGACTTTTTGACAGCCCTCCAGGGTCTGATGACGCAAAGCTTATTGACATATTCTACCCAGGAGACCAGCAGTCTGTAACATTTGGAACCAAATCCCGAGTGGGAATGGGTGGCATGGAAGCCAAGGTAGAAATATGGAACATTTGCTTCATAACTGGGAAGGAGAGGGAGCTACATGAGATAATTGTGCTTTGTGCTGCTGTTCAGATGGATCTTGGCAGGCTGCAGGAATGGGCAGACAGGAACCTTAGGAGTTCAATAAAAGGAAATGCTGAGTATTATGCCTAGGGACACTGGTATGGGCTGAAGAACTGACTGCCTTGAATGCAGGTTCAGTGAAAAGGGCATAGAGGTCCTGGTAGACACCAAATGTAATGTACACCAACAATATGGCCTTAGGGCAAAGCAGGCCAGCAGTGTCCAGGGTTGTATGGAAAAGAACATAGCCAGCAGGTCGAGGAAGATGTTCACTTTCATCTACTCAGCACTAGTGAAACCACATCTGTAGAGTTGTGTCTGGTTCTAGATACTGCAGTACAGGAAGGACATGGCATGCTACGGTGAAACCAGCAGAGAGCCGTAAACATGATTAAAGAATTGGAGCACTGTCACATTAAGAGAGGCTGAGAGCTAGGATTATTTACACTGGAAAAGAGAAGGTTTGGGTATGAGTAGCTGAAGGAAGGGTTTAGAGAAGGCAGAACGATATTCTTCTTGGTGGTATCCAGGGAACAGACAAGAGACCATGGGCACAGAATGAAATACAAGTGAATAAACTGAAATGTAAGAATTTTACAATGAGGTTGCTGAAGCACTGGAGCAGGTTGCCAAGAGAACCTGTAGATTCTCTATTTGGAGATGTTCAAAACCTGACTGGATGATGTCTTAAGTAATTTGCTCTAGTTGACCCTGCTTTGAGCAGGCAGTTGGACTGTATGATTTCCAGGGATCCTTTCCAGCCTCAGCTATTCTTTGACTACCCTGAAATGGTATGTGGGTTCCCTTTGCTTTTCTTTTAGGTCTATGTGAATTAAAAAGAGCAAGTAAAGAATTACACTTGAGTAGATTTTAAAAGGTGACATTTGGAACCGTATTTTCGTGTTTTAAATTAAAATAAGAGTCAGTCTCAAGTCTTTCTTATGTGATAATTCAAAGACTTTGGGAATCCCTGTCTCTTAAATCTGACATGATACCTCCCTCTCTGAGTTTGTGCAATGTACTGTTTGCTTCTGAAGGATATATTGGTGGAGATCAAGGTACTTCAGTTTTTGAGCGCAAGATTAGTAGAGGTGGGAGGGCTAATGGGTTTTAGTCCTGTGTACGACTGTACACAGTATTCATTGTTTGAGTACGTAAACATGGGTGTGTTGTTTGACTTCAGCATATGTCTCTCATGCGGCTGAGATACATATTGCTGTAGTATTAATTGCTGCAGGTTTCCCTGGCACATATGTAGAACGTTGTCTGTAAAAAGCAAAGCAGACCTTGACTAAGCAGGAAAAGGCCAAAGTAAAATTCTTCACCAGTTATGTTATTGATTATTCCCTTTTCTGAAGACTCACACACAAGGCACACTCTTAAGTATCAGAGCATGGACTGGAAGGTGGCAAAAGGAGGAGGCATTTGTAACTATGACATCTACAAAGCTTATTCAGAAATTACTTTCCCTTATCTGGCCTCTAGGATAATTTAAACAATTCCAGGTATTGAAGGTAAAGCTGCCAAGGTCAGAGAGTACTTCATTGTAGAAGTAATAATCTGTAAGAGTTACTTGGTGTCTTTTGAGTCACATAGAGGCAAATCTTGATGCAGGTGTTGTAACAAAAATTTGCTACAGTTGAGAATGTAGGAGACATTTTTGGAAAACTGTAGCACAAATAATAGAAAACAGTAGCTCAAAGAACAAATCTTGGTTTTCAGCGTGAAATTTGAGCAATAATGAAGCAGCTGATGATCCTTTGGTAGCCAAGTTTAATGTGATAGGCCTATCTGACATTTGTGTCTCATAGTGACTGTGGACTGTAATACCAAATTGTAGAACCATATTAGGAAAGCATAGAAGTGAGTAAGCAGAGAAGGTTTTGCAATTAAATAAATGATACATAATTAAATATAAGTAGTGAATAATATTGCCCATATTGGCTAATAACTTAACTGGGAAAATAAATGAAGGAAACCACTGGCAGTACCTCTTCAGCAGTTAGCATCTGGGATTTGAGAGAAATAATATTCTGCTCAAAAATGTGCAAAGAGGCTAATCTTTGGACCAGTCAGTATGCAGGCATTTCAAAGGACCCTTACTAATGAGTTATTCGTGATGTAAACTTAACATACTGTAGAAGGATTAAGCAAATATCAGTATTCCAACACTGAAGTTCAGAGATTCCCGAAGTGTGTTGAATGCTCTTTGAAAGCATAAGCAATCAATCCAGCCATCAGAGTGGACCAAGAAGTCTTGTTGAGAGTGATGATTCTCTTGCAACTGGCTCTGTCCTCTCTGTAGGTGAAAGCAGCTCTGTGGGCCCTGCAAGGAGGCACTTCAGTAGTGATTGCAAATGGAACCCACCCAAAGATCTCAGGTCATGTCATCACAGATATTGTGGAAGGGAAAAAGGTTGGAACTTTTTTTTCAGAGGTAAAACCTGCAGGTGAGTACAGAGTTAATGTGTACCTTGACAGTTGTAGAGATTTCCTGAAAAATTAGAGTTAAAATTTGTCTAGAGCTGTGCAATAACTGGAAAACCACTCTCTGGTTGCGAAATGGATTTTGAAAGGTATTTTCTGAAGTAGGGATAGAAATGGCTGAATTCCCTGCTTTTCTTCCCTCCAGCTGATAAACTGGTACATCAGACTTGCATTTGAAGAATGCAGTGAGTAGAGTAGAAGTTTTACCTTTTATAGTCTTAAGAGTTATTATCAAGTATCCATGATTTCACAGTGAAAATATGGATATAGAATGTGCTGCTAAGCTAAGGTAGTGTTTAGGTTTATTTTTTTATCATTAATTTCTTTTATGATTCAGTCTTCTAGTATGGTAGGTAGGAATGTTTTCCTGCCACTGCATTGCTGGAACAGTGTAATAATTGTCAGATGAAATCAGACCAAAGATCCATCACCTTAGCAGAATAGATACTGGAGTGACACTTTAACTTTAGGCCAAGTGAATTTCTTTGTGTATAGTAATCCTTCATGGATTTCTTGTATAAATGTCAAATCATCCTTTGAATGCATTTGGTGTTGTTATGCTCAAGTGCCTTTTTGGTTAGCCCCACTATAATAAGTTGGTATCAGCAGTAAAGCTTCTAGTCTTGTGATCCCATTCTGAGTCACAAATATGGTAAGTAGCAAAAGTGTGTCCCTGTGGATTGTTGTGCTGTTTACTCCAGTCATCTCTTTGTCTTGTATCTTCCAAAACCCACACTTTGGAAATTCCAGTAACTTTAAAAAATCAAGTATATCTGCTTACATACATAATTTTTCTCCAAGAACACTAAAAAATGCCATATTTTGTAAAGTATGATATCACTTCAAGAAGCTGGTTTAAGATGTCTTAAATTAGTCTAATTAATCTCATGTCCACGCATTCTTTTCTTACACTTCCCACTATACCTCTCTATAATTTCTACGCTGGCATTTTCCATGGGACTCTTCTTAAATGGAAATTGGGTTCAAGATACCTGGTTTACAGGTTATTTCAGGAGAGTTAAAAATGGCAGTTTTTCCATGAGCTACTTGTGAATTCTTTGCAGAAATGCTACCTGAACACGGTGATTTGAAACAGAAACACAACCTGTTTTATATAATTTCAGCACCTTGCTTCTGAAATGCATACAAGGAAAGACAGGGAAAGCAATTTTTCTGCAAGCTGTTACTAGGGTTTTGGCTTCCATTATTGTTTGTGTGTTCCCATGCATACATTCCTCAGCTGGATACTTAAACTTTTCAAAGTTTGCCTCTTTTCTTTCAGTAGCCTACTATGCCCTAGTCACTTAGCTATCCTGTTGTTCTTTTGGCCTTTGTCAAGTCTTTTTGATACTTGCTGTTACACAGAGACAGAATCTTTGTGATGATTCTTTATGTAGGGACCATAACAGTATTTTTGTGTCAGGTACAGACTTTTCTGTCTTAGGATACACCATTTTTCTTGAATTTGTTAAAAACTGTCTCATGCTCTAAACAAAGAATTGGAAGACGAATGGGTTAGTGCTCACTTCTGCCTGTGCTGTTACTTTGTCTGCATAGCATATTTTTGGGGTTTTTTTTTGCAGGCCCTACTGTAGAACAGCAGGCTGAAATGGCTCGAGCTGGTGGCAGGACCTTGGCAGCTCTACAGCCTGAGCAGGTGACAGAACAATATGGCCAAGTTGTTAATAATGTGCATGTGTGGCAAGTTTTAGAACACAGGCTAATAACAGAAATGGACCCCTTAGGACAAGAATCTGTTCTGTGCCAGATCCACTGTTTGTATTGTAGCCTGCTTAAAGATGATAAAAGCAAAAAGATTGTGTTTCTTGGGGCTGTGAAGTAATACGGGCTTTCTTGTGGGGTTTATAAAAATTTTGATAGCATCAAGTAACACACAGAAGTGAATTGTGATTCAAGCTGCTGAAGAATTGGCTGGAATAACTTGCTCCATTCACACCTGTGTGGAGTTACGTGTATACAAAAGTGGAGCTGTAGACAATTACTACTCTGCAGCTGGGTGGGTATGATGTGGTACAAGGTGGTCTTAAAGGAAGGACATGTGAGTTTGGTGAAGAAGACTGGGAAAGGAAAGCAAGATAATAAAAAGCAGGGCAGAGGCTGAAGCAGTGTTCGGTCTTCTTTTTCAGTGTGATGCGGGCTGGAAAAATCAGCTGCCCAAGTATTGGGAGAGTTAAGATAGTGAGAGGATGTGGTCAGCCTAAATGGCCTATAGAAACTAGGTGTCAAACAGCATGGACTTTGAGTAAGAAGTCAGTTCAGAAACTGTTTTCTCTTTCAGAGAGCAGAGATTATTTATCGTCTTGCTGACTTACTAACGGACCAGAGGGAAGAAATCCTCTTGGCAAACAAGAAGGACTTAGAGGAGGCTGAAAATAAAGGTACTGTTTCAAACCTTCCATAGTAATGATATCATCTTGGACCTCTCTGGGCCTCAAGACAAATGAGCAGAACTAGCATCTTCTGTAACCTGGGATTTGGCAGTAAGGCTGACACAGATTACTGAACCCAGGACTTTGAGAGCTTGTCAGTGTAAACAGCTGCAGCCTCCTTCATTGCATAAAACGGATGCCTTCATCAGGCAGTGCAAAACACCAAGTGGTGTATTGTAAAAAAAAAAATTTAAAAATGAAACAAATATCTCTGTTACTGTCATGAACAAAGTGAATATCTTCTGGGCTGGTTAATGTAATGTTTGGTTCCTGAAGGGAAGGCTATCATCTCTACACTTAAATTGATGCTTGCCAAAGCATCAGCTGCCCCCTTCTGATTGAGGAAGGTTCTCTTTAGGTGGCTCAGATGAAACCCATTCTTCTGTGTTAGACTGATGCATTAATTGAGAAGCTGGGGTTGAGATATGTATGTGTTGGCATAACAAGTACATGAGAAGGACACATCATGAATTGTAATACTGTGTGGAAGGCATCACTGACCAGAGTATTTGAGGGGACATTGTTGGGTTAATTTCCTGTTTGAACGTGTTCAGACTAGAAAATTCAAGTTGTTCTTGTCCAGTCTGCACAGAAATGCTATGCATGTGTCTGCGCTTTGGTGTTTCTGTTTGTAAAACAGAAGGATGCAATTACTGCCTGGACCTTCCAGAAATACTACAAGGGTAGAAATTTGTAGGAAATTCAGTACATGAAATAGGACATGAATAGGACAAACCTTATCTTTCTGGATGTTGGTAGTTTGTGTGGTTGCTTCATGTACAAAGCACTTAAACCTCATTAATTGAAAATGTGGTGGGTGAAATAGTCATCATATTTGAGGGGTTTTATTGTGACTACCAGACTTGATACTATGCATTTTATAATCTCAGGTAGATTACTTGCTAGGGTGTGGGAAATATCTTAATTTTCCTTAGGTTGAGCACTCATTTCAGTCACTTCTGCTTGAGCCTAGGAAGACCAATCTATCTTCAGCACAACGTTTTCTTTCTTTTAGGGAGATTAGCACTCCCTTTGTTGAAACGCCTAAGTCTGTCTACTTCAAAGCTAAACAGCTTGGCTATTGGTCTGCGTCAGATTGCAGCATCCTCTCAGGACAGCGTCGGCCGTGTAATTAGACGAACTCGAATAGCAAAAGACCTGGATTTGGAGCAGGTGACGGTGCCAATTGGTGTCCTTCTCGTGATCTTTGAATCTCGTCCTGACTGTCTTCCACAGGTTTGTAAGCAAGGTAGATTGCACTGTTGGGTATTTCTGTTGGCAAGCAAACAAGAGACTACAAAAAGTATTGTTTCAAAAGACTCTTGCTTGGATTCTTCTACAATTGATGTTTTTGGCATCCCTGTTTTTTATGCAGAGATGTTTTCAGAACTTGCTTCTGCAGTGTTCAGTTACTCATTTGTTTTATGCCAGGAATAAGGCAGGTATGTTAAGGGCAAATACCTTCCTCTGCAGCACTGTGTAGAAGTGTTGCTATAAGTAAATCCTGTTATAAAATGCATGAAAATATGGGTGCTGAACTTAATGTCACAGAGGCAATCTTGGTCTTACTTTCTAACTCCCAACTACTTTACTGAGCAACAGAAGTAGATTTTAAAAGGAAAACAAAAAACAAAACAAACAAACAAACAAAAAAAAGGCCCTGATTAGCAACATTTCTTCCCACAATTAACATTAGGTATCTAGGAAGCTTGATTGAGGAGTTTTCTAATGAGCAGATGTTTGAATGGAAAATGAGGGGTACAGCCACTTTGAGGATGTGAGGCTCAACGAGTGGACAGCTTTGTACTTCATGCCAGATTTTTGTGAGTAGTCCCCGTTTCACACTGGAAAGGAGAATGCTGTAAGAAAAGTTCTTGTGAAACAAAAAGGCACTAGTCTTCCTTGACTACCAGCTCTGTTTGTTATAGATAACCAGTATGTTACCTTGTTGAATTTGCATCTGTCTTCCTGGACTTCAACCCAGCTCTCTTGCCTTGCACAGCCAATGTCTTCCTCTTTCTCTTTGCTGTATCTTAAAACTTGCATCAGACTGACTCCTGCTGGCTTCCCTGCCCTGCCCTCTCTTCCCCTGCTGTTTTACAGACTTGGGATAGCTTGTCTTGGTAGTTGCTTTGCTTCTTGCCAACTTCCTGTCCTCATGCTCACATCAGGCTTCCTGATGCAACTTCAGAGGATCATCTTTGATAACTCTGCATTTGAATTGCATGATTTCTGTCCCATCCTGTACCTGATACAGGATAGTACCTGTACCTGATAGTAGGAGGGTCTCTGATTGAGAGGAGCAGTTCCCTCCTCTTAGTCTACTACTGCATCTCATGCTTGTTTGGGTTAAGATTTAATAAGCTTCTAGTGAGCATATACAAACAGCATGTTTGCCTCTAATACTTATAGGGTGAAATTGCAAGCATCCTTCAGAGACTGTTTTGTATAGATTCCACCAAATCCAGTTGTTGTTCTGAAGTGTAGTCATGTTCTACTAGTCTTTGAGACTGAACCATTTTGAAACCCCTTACCTTGTGTTCGGCTTCTAACCTGGATTAGAAGTAACCAAAATTTTTAATTTTTGTGTATTAATTCTTGGTATTTTTTTCTTTTCATTTTTTCAAACCAGGTCAAAACCTTTCTTTTAATCTTATGCCTCTTTAATAAGCTTATTTGTTTAGTTTCCTTTCGTGATACTGATCTGGAGGAGCAGATAGAAGGTACTTTTAAAATACAGTCAGATGGCTTTTTAATATCTAATTATATAAGTTAAAAAGACACATGATAGTTATGTAAGGCAGACTTCCCAGATGGTTACACTTGAGTGTGTTTTTCTAATGTGTTTCTTGTTTTTAATATTCTTTTCAAATGAGGTAGAATATGAAGCATTTTGATTATTATTACCTATTTGATACTAGAAGGGGAAAGATGTATCTGGCTGGTTATTTTATGAATCAGGATCTAAAGTGTACCACCAAGCTAACATCTTATTAGATGAGAGCCTGGCTAATTTTGGCATCAGCATCTCACCAATATACAATAGATACTAATACTAATGAATGTATGTTTGGTGATTAGATAGACAGATGATGATAATGATACATATAATCTTTCCCAGAAGACAGTAATGCAGCAAAACGACTTAAAATACTGAGTTTGTTTATTCTAAAGAGAATAAACTCACCTCTGGAGAGGAGGTGATTTTGTTTTCCAAAGGAGTGCATGCTTTTAAACTTTTTTTCAAGTAGGTGGACAAATTGTGAGGCCATAGTGAATGAAGCTGGGATGAGGAATACAAAAAAAGCATACAAAAGTAAAATAAGTTTTGAAAAAGAGCTTTATTGCATCTGATGTACTCCGAGGTAGAAAGGGACAAAAACCTCTTGCGTTGCTGGACTTAAATGGGTGAAATCTAACACCTTAAACAGAAGGGCAGAGTATCTATCAGTTTCTTCGTGTAATAAACATGGAAGCAAAGGTGATGGTGGGCCTATTGTCTTATTTTTTTTTTCTCCACGCTTAGAGCAAGTGTTGTCTGTTTATGTCTGCTGTTTTAGACAACATGATGAAAATGTTTTTCCTGTTCATAGGAAGAGCTTATTTGACACTCTCTGCTGGAATGGTTAGGAACAAGAGTTCTTGCTGCTAAAATTATTCTCCTTGTGGTAATTGCCCACACAGCTCTGCAATTCATATGAAGCCCTATGTCCATAGTTTCTTGTCTTGTTCACTGTAGTCTCTCCATTGCAATAGTACCCTGAAAACTCAAGTTTGTTCTTGAAATTAGCACATTTAATTTCTGGAGTTAAATGTGCTGCTACTTGTAATGATTTTTCAGAGCCATGAAAGGAAAACTGTAGATTAATATTGAATAAATCAACTGAACAAAAAACCCTGGTTTTATTCTGTGGGTGTTATTCTGACAAAAGAACCAGAATACATTTAAGGTTTTGGTTTGTTTTTTTTTTTTCCCCCATAATAAATTCCTTTGACAGGTGTCTGCTTTGGCCATAGCCAGTGGAAATGGCTTACTACTTAAAGGAGGGAAAGAGGCAGCACACAGCAATCAAATCCTTCATCATCTGACACAAGAAGCCCTCTCTATTCATGGAGTCAGAGATGCAGTGCAACTGGTAAGTGCCTAGAGTTAAATCAACTATTTCTTTGCTATAGTATGTATAAAAAGTGTGGGCAAAACCTGAGAGTTAAAACTGTAAGCTCTTTGTATTGCAACTACCACAGGTGAACACAAGAGAGGAAGTAGAAGATCTCTGCCGTTTGGATAAGCTGATAGATCTCATCATTCCACGTGGTTCATCACAGCTAGTCAGGAATATCCAGAAAGCTGCTAAGGGAATCCCAGTGATGGGTCACAGTGAAGGGATCTGTCATGTGTATGTTGACACGGATGCCAGTGTTGAGAAGGTCACACGAATAAGTAAGCTGTGGGAGGGCGACTTGAATCTCAGTCTTGTAATTGAACTTTGGAGTATGCAATGTAGTTATGGTAATTTATATATTATCCAAAAATCTTCATTGTAAATGTTATGTAACCAATTATGTACTCTTAAACCTCAGTCAGAGACTCAAAGTGTGAATATCCTGCTGCCTGTAATGCTCTGGAAACTCTCTTAATTCATCGAGACTTGCTGAGAACCCCGTTGTTTGATCAGATCATAGACATGTTGAGAGTAGAACAGGTTAGTCACTCATATTTGTGTTTTGTTTTGTGGTTTTTGTCTGTTTTTTTTCCTAAAACTTTAGAAGCATTTGGTCTGGCTGGTGTAGCCCTGTTTACATGGCATAACATTTTAGTTACCCATCTGTGTCTTTGTACATGTCAATGAACATTGCTTCTCCACACAGCATCAAGTGTTTCTGTAGAAATTATCTGAAAGCAGCTTATTCAGGACAGCTGCAGGTTATTACTGGGATACCTTTTCTATATACTTCCTTATATATAGCAAAAATAATCTTCTGCGATAAAAGCATATACACAACCTTTCTCTACCTTTTCAAATTCAGTCAGATGCAAAGCCTTGTTTTCCTGAATCTATTAATTTAGCTTCTTACCCGAGTGAATTTCCATCTGTTTTTATCCTTTCGGAATTTGCTTCATACATGTGGTTTTTAAAATTTTCCTCTTGGATGCCCTTTTTTTCCACCCATATTCCCTCCTGGTATGTCAAAGGATATCAAAAGGCCAGCATACTAATTAGTTGTCTAGACTAACAAGCAATGTTTTTTCAGTAAAGGTAGCAGAGATACATCAGGAAGAAGTATCCATGAAGTAGTATGAATTGCACACAAATCAAGGGTTTTCACACAGCACTGTGTATTTGACAAATAGAGTGCACAGGCGGTGATTAATGCAAGATAGAGAGGTTGTACATTTTGATGCTATTGAAAGGGTTATAGTAAAATATACTGGTAAGTAGTCAAAGAGCAAGTTCTCAGTGTTTGGGGCTTTTTAATGTGTTGTTTAGTTGTTTCTTTTGAAGGGTAGAGTGCAGGGTAGATGTTTGTATTTTGAATGGGAGGAATATGTGTACCAGTGCATTTCCACGACCAACCCTAACCCATCTCCTTATACAGTGGGGAGGATATTACCTCTGTCTAATCTAACCTGACAACAAGAAATATTGGCCAGGATTATGCAATTAAAGTAATTTATAGTTGCACAAGAAAATGCTGGTTTACAGATATTGTCTTTAAAGCCTTCACATTTAGTAGAATTATGCCTTATTTCCCATTTATGCTTGTATTGTCAAAATTTCAAAATTGTTTGAATGGAAATTCATCTGCATGGAAAATTCATCTGCATGGAATTTCTGTGCTGTATCTGTTCTAAATTATCTCTCGTTGTTTAGGTGTTTTGGCAGAGGTTGATAATGTGTTAAAATTTTATTTATAACAAATGAAAAATATCTGTGTGAGTTTTTTTTGTTTTGGACCCAGTAACTCCTTTGTGTCTGAGATGTGCTTCAGAGATGGCTGGTACCAATTTATAGAGTAAAAGGATAAAAGTAATTCAAGACTTCCATAAATTAAGACTTCTATAGGTGCAAACTTGGAAGCATTCCTTCCGTTATTCTCTGCCTTGCAGTTGCTGTCTTAAAACAAAGGCTGGCGTCAGTGTTTTAGCTGTTTTCCTAGCACTGCTGTACTGGCCTTTTCTGCCTGGTGACTAAGTGATGCAATTGCTTTAAGTAATTTCAGATGAGTCCTGAATTAGAGCTTGTCATGGTAGGTAGCCAACCTAGCATGTCAGTTATTGTACCTTGAAGCTAATTCACCTATGTGCCAAGTTTCCCAAAGTATAGGTGTATTTTTCTTACACTTGCATGCATGTTGGGGATTAACTCCACTCAGTGGCTAAGCACCATCCAGCTGCCTGCTTGCTTTCCCCTGCTCCAAGTGGGACAGGAGGAGAAAATTAGAACAAAACCAAGGAAGCTTTTAGGTTAAAAGATAGCTTGGTAAGTGAAGGAAAGAGGAAGAAGAAAGGGGACAAAGAGGAGGAAATAACCCAATAAAAAAGTAAACCCCAAAACAAAACTAAAAACCCACCAGCAACACCCACAAGGCAAAGGTAATTACTTGCTGTCTGCCACTAAAAAAACAATGCCCATCCAGTCTCTTTGGCAATGCCTACCTTCTTCACAAACCCCCTCCCCTTAGTTTGTATTGCTGCACGTGACAGTATACGGCATGGAACACCCCTTTGGTCAGTTCTGGTCAGCTGTTGGCTGTGTCCCCTCCCAAATTCCTGCACGCTCCCAATCTTCGTGCTAGGGGCACAGAGTTGGAACAGAAGGGAAGAGAGAACCTTGACGTTGTGCAAGCTCTGTTCAGCGACAGCCATTGGTGTGTTTTTAACACTGTTTTAGTCAGAAGTCCAAAACACAGCACCACAGGGACTGCTATCTATCCCATATTGAGTACAAGAAGCTTACACCTGAAAGGCTCTTGTATGGTCAGTAGCCACAAACAAAATGTTTCTGGTGTTGCAGGTGAAGATTCATGCTGGCCCAAAGTTTGCATCTTACTTGACATTCAGTCCTTCAGAAGTGAAATCGCTGCGCACAGAATATGGGGACCTGGAGTGCTGCATTGAGGTGGTGGACAGCGTTCAAGAGGCTGTTGAGCATATCCACAAGTACGGAAGTTCCCATACGGATGTTATTATCACAGAGAATGGTTAGTGACCTGGCTCCTTTTTTAAGCTGCTGTTTTGGTTTGACTGCAAATTCCTGGTGTTAGTGCATCTAACTTCATTGTAGTAGTTAATCTCTTGGTCTGTGCCAGTTCAAAACCTTACTAGAGCTGTGCCAAGACAAAGGTTGACTCTCCAGCCAAATCAAGCCCAGAACTTCTGAGAATCAGTGCAGTTTAAGGTCATGTTGATCTGCAGCTGGCCGGTGTGAGTCAAGTAGGCTTCTATTTCTGTACTTCTTGCTGAGCTTAAATGCTTGTCACTAAAAGGCGTGCATTTGATACCTGCCACAGGACCTGGTGAGCTAGCGATTTATACTGGAAGTAGAGTTGATCTTGAATGTCTGTCTTGTTGCCAAGGGCTACTGACTTCCAAGTTCACACACTTGTATGTGGCATTTCTGCATGGTAGTTCTCAAAGAGTATTTGCAATATCAATTGAGTTTAGGATTTCTCAGTATATTTGGAACAATTCTATGTTTGAAACTAATGGAGAGCTGACTGTAGCTTAACTGTCTCAGTTTGAATGACAAATGCTGTTTGGGGCAGCTGTTCTTTCTCTTTGGTCATGCAACTAAATCTCTTTGACTAAACTGAATGGAGATAGGATTAGACGTCTTTTTGCTTGCTTCTATTCTTTGTGAGCTTATTCTGAGATTTGCCGTTGTATGCTACTTGATAAGCATACTGGGAGGAAGGTAAAAATGAGCATGGCTTAGCCCAGGCTGTTTAAGTACTGTCTGATAAGGTTGCACGTCAAAGTTGTATGTATTGTTACGTATGTTCACTGTTTTATGCAGTGTTTATTGGAATATATGATCATTCTGTATGTAATGGATTTTATTTTTCTCTGCCTCTTCCCCAGAGAAAACAGCAGAGTTCTTCCTCCAGCATGTGGACAGCGCTTGTGTTTTCTGGAATGCCAGTACCCGATTCTCTGATGGCTATAGGTTTGGACTTGGTAAGAGGGAAGATATTGTAGGGTTGTGACTGCAGAATTTGTGGTGTGTGAAAAGTGTGGCAGTATGCATCTTGAAAGATAGGATTAGTCTCTTATCTTACAGTCTAATAAAAGGTTTTCAGGAAAGGTACTGTACGAAAAGTTGAAGCCTAGAAATTTCATCCACAAAGATATTTTGGATCCTTTGAAGCTCTATTCAATTGCAATAAAGAATGCTGCATGCATATAGTGATAGAACAATGCAATACAAGATGTGAAACTGCTGAACAGCTTTCCTTTTGTTTCTCTTTCTAATGATGCTGTAAAGAATGCAATGCTTCAGTCCTGCTGGGCAGATTGAGATGCTGTCCACTGTGCACGTCCTGTAGTGTTAAGGAATGAAGGGTGGGAACTAAACTGAGTATCAATTGATTAAACAGGTGCACCTACTGTGAATTCTGTGAATTGCAGAAGATAAGGGAAACATTCCTTGATGAGGTAGAAAATCAGAAGTCTCCACTACACGCTATTACTGTGTTAGCTGGAACAGTGTTCCATGTGACTGAAAAATTCCATTTAAGGTCTTTCAATATCTCCTCAATGTGATAAAAAAGGATGTAAGATCAAAATCTTTACTAGTTTAGCTTTTTATCTTTTTTTAAGGATTATGCCCTTAGATCAGTCTAAGAGCAATGTAAGAGATACCTCTCTCTCTCTCTCTCTCTCTCTCTCTCATCTTTCTTTCTGAAAGTAACTGTAGTAGCCCAAAGTATAAACATTACAATTAATAATGTAGTAGTTAATCTCCTCGAGCTTCTCAGGGCAATGGAACTGGTGGTATTTGGAGAGGAGCAGAGAATGGCAGGTCCCTGAAAGGCAGGCAGCTTTTTTACTTTGAAGTACAAAAAACATTTAGTATGAAGTGAACATCATCAGAGGATTAACTACCTTTATTTTGGGTGTTTCCTACAGGCGCTGAAGTGGGAATTAGTACTTCGCGTATCCATGCACGTGGACCAGTGGGAATTGAAGGACTCTTAACTACGAAGTGGTTGCTGAGGGGGGACAATCACGTTGTTTCTGACTTTTCAGAGCATGGGAGCATGAAGTACCTTCATGAAAGCCTCCCTCTCCCTCAGAGAAATGCCAACTGAAAACACTGGGGAGAAAACCCAGGGTATAATTATTTCCCGAAGTTGTTCAGGCTTCAGGATAATCTCTGGTGAAGGAGTTTGTTTTTCATCGTCAGAAACATTGTCCTTGGTCATTTTGCAGTACAATGAATACATAATGATCCTATCAATGACAATTCTCCCCCTCCCCCGCTTTCAGTTTCCTTAGACAGTATCTGCAAACTGACGTCACTTCTCCCAAAGACAGTTTTTTTCAAATCATATAGGTAACATAAGGAAGAATTTCAGTATCGACTACATTCCTTTTTTATCCCAGTGCTCCCTGTAGCAAATATTTTTGGTGGTGGAGCTTAATTTTTTTTTTCCTAAGTTTTGTTTTATTCAAGTATCTGTTCTGGAGAACAGACTCAGTAGTTTTGGTTTTGAGGATTTTTTTCTTCAGTCTTAGGATCATGGCATCTCTTGAGGGCCGGAAAGCTTTATGCTTAATTTCTTTGTATTTGATCAGTCTTGAGATAGGGGGACGGATGTTCCAAATGTATAATAAACTTTTGACCAAGAGACCTTTTATATCTAATTCTTTGTATTGTTGACTATTGTAGATAAATAACATAATTGTCTGCTACATTAATTTTGTTACTTATTTGTATCAAAGGTTTCTTTTTCTTCGGTTTTATATAAAACTTCAACAGCGCTTCGATGATGGCTTGTCCAGAATGAAGCTCTCCACCTCCATGAACACTTCCCGTGGTGCACTGCAGCCCCGCCACATGGCTGGCAGCCAGAGCTTCCCACTGGCTGCAGGACGTCCCGCTCTCGGTTCGGGGGGGTCCCGGTGTGCCACCACCCCATCAGGGCACCATTTCCTTCCCTGCCAGCTGCTTTCCACTGCTGTCCTGGCATGGGTGGCGCACACACCGTACTTGGGATCCGGTGCTGCTGCACCCCTTTCTCTGGTCACAGGGGCATCACGATAAGGTGCAGGGTGCATCTCCGCTCTGAGAAATGCCAAAGGCCACTGGATATGGGTGAGGCGAGTGAGACGCCTCGGCAGGTGCAGATGGCTCCTGTTCGCTGAAGGTGGCATGGCAGGAGAGCTCAGATTGGCAGTGGAGGGTCACAATGCAGAAGCTACGAGGGGGTCTTTGCCTGGTTGTGAGGGCCATGGTGCTGTCACAACCATGGTCAGTGCGTGCCCTCAGCCCTGGGTGCATGGACACCCAGCTGCAGGTGGGCCCCAGAGCAGGGCAGTGGTACTGAGGCTCCTCTACCTGGGCTTGCTGGTGAGTATTATGGAAGATGGCTTAAGAACCCCATTCCTCTGAAGTGAAGGTGGTGGAAAGATGTCTCTGGTGGGGAGGGGGCAAAGTTGGGAATTGTAAGGAGGGGTTTAAAGTCAGTGTAGGTGAGAGAGCTGTTCAGGAGCAGTTCCCTTATGGCAGGTTAAAGGGAGCAGGTTAGTTCTCAGCACAGTGTGAGAACTGTGCCAAGGAAAGCAGTTCCAGCATGTGTCTGTGTTGTATAAACTCTATTAGTCTGTCTTCTGCATTGTACACTGTACCTTCCTCGGGTCTTGATGTCTCCATAGCTCTTAGTGATCACTAGGCACCTTAGTAGCCCTCCTGGGAGTCACAAGTGCATTGCCACATCAGCTTAGTGCCTGTCAAGCCTTTCTTGTCTTGCAATTCCAGCTTAAGGTGTGGATCTGTCTGGTGTCTATCATGTTGTAGATGTTTCTCAGCAGTCATCCCTCACAGTGGTGAGCCAGGTGGCTCCTTCAGTTCCATTTTTGTGAGGTTTTTTTTTTTTTTTTTTTTGACAGAGTTGTTTCCAGGGATTGCATCCCCATGTCCATTACAGTCTTTTTGTCTTAAAGCTTGGCTTCTTGCTCATCCATCATTCTAATTTTGATGGCTCTCATCCACATCTCCGCTGATGGCCGCAGCAGCCACCACTTTCCGGGGCTGCTGTAGAGCACCTGCATTGTCATGGCACTGTTGGACCTCTCTGCTGGTGGGTGCCACATTCCCTATGGAAGTCATTGTTGCTTGTGCGCTTATTGCATCTCACAGTCACGGTGCCTGCGGTGTGTCAGGGTCGGAGCTGCCCTGCCCAGGCAATACTAAAGACAGGGTAGCACAGCCTCAGGGTGGTGTAGTAGTCCGTTAATCTGTCTAGATACTTTTGGCAAAGACCATACAGTTCATCTCTGGGTTGTAGACAGCGGGCACAGTTACCTTTTGTCACTCTGGCCTTCAGGGAGCACTAGTTGGTATGGTAGTGGAGTGGCTGGATCTTGAATGTGCCTTGCCTTTTACAGGTGGGGCTCAATATCTGGGTTCTTTTAACTGTGTTAGTGTAGAGTAAGCTAGAACTGGACAAAGTCAGTATTTGATAGACCTTTACTTGTCATGGATTTCAAAAACAAAATGTGAATTTGAGTGCTCAAGCACTTCTAATGAATTTTTAAAGCCTACAGGCTTTTAGTTAAGGTAAAAGCTCTACTCCTTTTAACTGCCCACTTGCCTGATGAGTTCTTTGGTCAAATCCTGGAAGTTTATCTTTCAAGGTTTGGGAAAAAAGTTACAATAAAAAGCCTTACAAAAAAGGATTTGTGTTGAGTGTGAGGGAATGACAGCACTGATCAGGTTTTATTTAACTGTAAAGGTTAACCAACAATTTTAAAGTAATTTTTTTGTATTTCATTACGGTTTTCTTTGCAAGTGCACTTGTTTTCATCCAGGAAAACACTGTTTAGTAGCTAGAAAGTTGCTATTTTTCCATGTTCTGTAGACAAAATGGAATCGTCTTCAAAGTTTCTAGTTTCTTACAGACTGAGATAGCCTGGGAATTAATATGTGGGTGATACTGCATAGCAGTGTAGAACATTTCACTTTAGATTGAAATGCTGTTAATATTATTGGAGTTCTCTGATGAAAGTTTGATCAATGTAATTTCCTAAGTCAGCTGTGATTTCTAAAAATTTTATACGATTATAGGTTAAAAAAGGTGTGAGTATATGGAGTGTTTCATAATGCAGGTGTATTTAGTGCCAGACACAAAATTGTGCCTAGTCAAAATGTAAATTGAAACCTTTTAGTGGTGTGTGTTACATGATGCTAATACACAAAGCAGTGTTAGTATTCCAGAACAATCTTACAAGCAGGTGTTTAGGACAACTACAGAGGTAAACTAGCTTTGTGGTTATTTCGGGCATCTTTTTGTATCCAAACTCGTGAGCAGGAAGAAAACATTGTTGAAACTCCTGCTGAAGTCAGAATGGTGAGGAATTAATGCGGGGTAAATTATGTTGAAATGCAGCATAAATGCAGCATTTAAAGAGCAGAGCAAGCACTTTCCTTGCGTATTTAGAATGAAAGCCGCTGCAGGGCCAGCAGCTCTGTGTACTGCTGTATCGCTTATAGCTGCAGCTCGACAGCTTTTACCAGCAGGGCCCGTCTCTGAGTGCGGGGGCTCGGGCCGGGTGCCGCCCTTGCCGGCGGTGGGCGCGGGGCCGCGCGGGCCGGGGGCGGTGCTGAGGGCTCGCACCATGGCGGGCGCGGGCGGGCGGGCCTTCGCCTCGGCCACCTCGGAGTCTCACACGGGCCGCGGCTCTTCCACGCCGGGCGTGGGCGGGCGGGCGGGGCAGACACCCCGCTACACCCTGGGGCTTCTGCAGACGCCGCACAGCTCGGAGAGCACCGGGGGCTCCTTCAGCGGCGGGGCACGGCCGGGCGGCTCCAGCGCGGAAGGCCTCGCAGCCTTCCCTCGGGCCGCCGGGAACAGCACGGTGAAGCCGGCGGTTTCCGAAAGGGGAGGTACGGTCTCTGCCCGGGCCTTTATCTGTTTCCTTCTGCTGTCTTTGCTCGGTTCGGGTTCCGAAAGAGCTGTTAAAAGCGGTCCTTACTGAGATGGGGTAGCAGCAGCTAGCCTTCGTAGCGACCTTTGTCATTTAGCTGGCCAGAACAATGGAAATAATTCCTTACAGATTCTAAAGGAATCTCTTATTTTCTTTGAATAGTAGTAGCTAAGCTCTCTGGTGGGAACAATAAACGTGTTTGAATTGCTGCACAGTGTTTGTTTTACAGGAGAGGAACGAAACATTGGTTATGAGTTTCGGATTTGTGTTTGATTTGTTGGTTGTTTCGGGAGTTTTGTTGTTTTTTGGTTTTGTTTTTATTTTACGCCTGACTTTGAAATAGTTTTAAGAGCCTGTCGGTCTCGATGTGTGGTAAGAATGTTGTGTTCCTACAATGCAATACTACTATTTGCCATCCTTCATAAAAATCTACTATCAAAGTCTGTTTCTTGGCAGGCAGCAAAAAAAGTTAAAATTGTGCCGTTTTCAGACAAAAAGAAACTATGAAAAGAGTTGGAAATTATTTTAATGTTGGCGAATGGCTGCAGGAGTAGGGCCATGGGTTGATGGAACAATTGTTCCAGCAATCCCCTGTTTAAGACCCCAGAACCGAGCACTGTGCCTGGCCTGAGAACAGCACACATCGCATGTACAGATAGCAAAGACAACATATCCTTGAGATATAAGTTGTACAAGAAGAAGATGTAAAACAAGATGTACCTAGCAAAATAAGATGTACCAAGCTAGAAGATGAAGAACTTGGCTGCAGCTGCAACTACAAGTAGGAGAAACATGTAAAAATGACCCTTTATGAAATAACCAATGAGAGCTTGTTGCTGAGTTGCTATGACTTTACTTGTAGAAAACTATATAAACTAACAAGATCTTTGAATAAAGTGTAGCTTGCTTATCAATCATATTAATTGTGTATTTGTCTTTCCTCACCACACTTGCTGCAATGAATTCTGATATACATGTATCTCCATTCTGTATAAATTGGAAATTTGGTAAAATGCGTTTGGGTAATATATATGACTACTGAGGAATCCTAAAAAAAAAACCCCACACAGAATGCTAATTAAAATAGGGCATGACTTAAATGTTGAGTTTGAGAAATACCTGCATATCATTTGGTTCATCTGGTCTTTAAAATTACTGTTTTCCCTCTGTGAAGCCAGAGTCAGTACCTTCTACAGGAAGTCTCTTCTGCCAAAATTTGGACTGAACTTATGCCAGAATCTAAGTGAATACTATTTTTAAAAAATTATCAGTTTGCATTGCAATGCTGATGTGTCCACTGTGAACAAAGTCCCCAGCCAAAGAGTCTGAGCTAATATTTTTATCACTTGTCACAGTTTTAAGATTAAAAAAAGCTCCCAACCAAAAAAACACAAAGAAAATCCCACCTCACCCTCCAAAAAACCCGAACAAACCCCAGAACCCCAGTACAGTAAATATTTTTCTACCAGCCAGCCTTGATAAAAACTCATGCAGTTAATTGGTAATCTAAAAACCAATACTTAAGTATTTTGTCCTGCATGTCAATTTTTAATGTAATATAAGAGACAGAAACATTTGTATTTGCATGTTTTATAATACCTGGAGTTTTTTTAAGTGGATCTGCTATTTATACTTTCATTCATTTTTTAAATCTTAGCAGTTACCTGAATTAGATTAAGGATGTCTTCGGTCATCTCGGGAGAATTAAAAACAAGTTAATTACTTAAATAATTTATTGGAAATTTAAAATGTTCTGAGACAGAGATATTTTGTGGGACTTAAAAAACATAGGTAGATCTTAAATGCCTGTGTGAAAGAAACTGCTGTTAACAAATACATCCCAGATTACTGTATAATTTCTGATAGTTGATCCCCATAAATTCAAAATATTATCATTCATAGGTGGTTGTTTGTTTTCTTTTATTGTCCTGTTTTTTAAAAGGAATGCTCAGCTTTTAAAAAAAAGGTTTTCAAAAACACATGTGGAGGTTTAGACAAAGATTTTTCAAATTATGGACAAATGTGAGATACAGTTGATTTAAAGCATTCTTTCATAAATTTAGAATTCATTAGAATATGAAATGATACTTAGTAAAGTGACTTCTGCTGTATTATTTCTGTTCAAAAATATAAATAATTTTTTTATTAGCACTGCAGGTAATCTCACTGTAAAAAACAATCATATTAATGCAAGCTTGTTTTCAAAGCAGTCTGATTTATTTCATTTTATACTCTGGGGAGCTTTCATAGAATGATATTTTGTTTGGATATCTCTATTTCTGCTAATAAAAAATGAAGTTTTGTAAGATGTTTTTTGTATAATGCTTTCTGAATAAAAATTTGTTGTGGCTGTTTTCATAATTTACTTAATTTTCTCCCCTCAGAATCATATTTTGGGGACAAAAGTTCTTGTGTAGAAAATGCTAACACATTGAATTTCACGAGTTCTTCTTCTGTGCGAGGCCTGAATAGCACATGTATAGGAAAAACACCTCTCTCTTCTGGTAGATCTGGTTGCAGAAGCCATACCCCTCTTATGGGATATTCAGGTAAGATTAACAGCTCTTAGAGGAAACAGTCCAACTTATATTTCTGATGTTTTTTTATTAAACAGTTTATTTTTAATTAAAAAGGATGCCGCCAAGGAACAATACACGGACAAGAATATACTACTTTATATACTAAGAAGATGTTTTGGTATTGCATCCTCTTGCTACTTACTTTGCATTCATGTTAGAATTCAGACTTTTTTCAAGTTGTCCGAAATCAAATTGTATTTGTGGACATGTGGACATGTTGTTTGGTCACTAAAGAGCCCAAATTCATGCACATCTCCAATCGGGGTACATTTTTAGGCTTGTAATGTGTTAGACATCTTATATAACATAATTATCAAGTTTCTTGATGCAAGTTTTATGTATTTTGTGTTGGCATGCTCAGAGGTGTAGAACACTAGTTCTCCAGAACACTTAGTAGCTGATGGTACATCTTGCAGTGCTTCGTATGAGCAAAATGGTGTTACAGCATAATGATGCCTTGTGCCATGCTTTATGTATCATATGTGCTCTGGTAATGCAAAAGTAATGGGATTTAAAGTTAGTTCTTTCACAGTCTGACTAATCATTATCAGTTCAGTCTTTAATGTTCTTAAAGACTGAACTGATAATGATTCTTTCCCGCATCTGTATATTTGTTTATCCTTGCTCTGTCGTTTGTGATGCTCGTTGATCAATCTGCAATTAATCTGTATTGAATGCAACTGAATATATTTGACTGTTTTACAGTTACATCCTCATCTGCAGTTTCTGCTCATTCTGTTGCATCGGTTATTGTAGCTGTAGTAGAAGGAAGAGGCCTTGCCAGAGGTGAAGTAGGAATGGCCAGTATAGATTTAAAAAATCCTGAGATGATATTATCACAATTTGCAGACAATACAACTTATGCCAAGGTATTTTATGGCCTAATTATTGTGACTTACTTTGTTGAAAAAAGCTTATGACCAATGGAAAGTTAAATTTCTAGTTTGTGGAAGAGATTTCTCAGAAGTGGAAGTAACAAATTCTAGAAAATGTGCAGTGTTGAAAAGACTGCTATTTTCGTTACTGTGCCTCAGATATTAAAGAGGCAAGAATGTTTTTCAAAAGAAAAATAGCCTTTCTGCAAAATACACTGTTTGTGGGACTGACATGCCTCGTTTTGAAGAGCATTGGGCAATACATGATAGTAGAACTTGCAAGTGTTCTTCACCAGGCAAAACAACTGTGAGAACAGAAGTGCATAAATGTGTGTGTGTGTGATAGAGTAATTATAGTTCTGGGGTTGGTTACATAAATATTCTGTCTCAGTTTGAAATGAAATTCACTCAATTTGCAGCCAGCACTACATATTCTGCATTAATTTGGTGAGTAATCTCTGGTTTATGCAGCAACGGCATTAGTGAAACATCTTATCTTGTGGGTTATTTTGTAGTTATGCATGCTAGAAAATAATGTGGCTTGTAGCATCTTTACAATATTCAAAGAAACAAATGCTCTATTAGGACAGTAAGTAACTCTGACTCAGGATATAAACAACCATCTAATCTGTTTACTAAAACAGGTGTTGTATAATGTTGTACAATGCATATTGTACAACACTGGTGTACATTGCAGTTGTTGTGTAATGTACAATGTTGTATAATGGGTTTCTTTGTTTTATTTTCAAGCATTAGTGCTGATTCTAAAATACAAGGGTTCTGTATTTTGTTATTGCTGGTCATTATTGTCTAAAATATTTGAGATTATATCATTCTTTAAATTGAATTTTTTTGAATTTTTGTCTAGGTTATTACTAAACTCAAGATTTTAACACCACTAGAAATAATAATGTCAAACACTGCCTGTGATGCAGGGAATACAACAAAATTATTCAGTCTGATAATGGAGCATTTCAAGGTAAGATCTAAAATTTCATTCAATATTTTAGAGTTCTTGTTGATCACTTTTATATGATGGTTGATTTAAGAGTTTTACACAACTTTTAAAATCTTAAGATTTTGTTTTCTATGATTTTCAGGGATACATTTAGAATGGTAGTGAATAAACTAAATGCAGCTCCCATGCTGCTACTTCTAATAGTGATAATTACAGAGATAGGTATATTGCTGATGAAAGCTGAAAGTTTTGAATTTGAGGCATTGGGTAATACCAAACCTAGGAAAGATACGTAAATTAAAAAATCAAGCATTCTCCTTTGTTCTCTCAACCTGATAAATCAGTGGGGCTGATGTATCATAGAATAGGAAAAAGCACTGTCCGGGTAAAAGAGGATAAAATGAACTAGTATAAGTGATTTATGCATATTGAAGCCTCAGAACCTTTAAAAAAAACCTATTAATTACTACCTGAATTGCTTCATTGCTGCAGAGATGATAGCTTCTTCATGAGTACTCTTTACTTCCTGACCTCTCTCCTCTTTCTCTCTCACATAAATCACTTGTGTATCGTACACCTCCAGTTACATTGACCTGCTTCTGCTAGTAAGCTAGAATGAATACTTCTATGAAGACAGATTGCAGAATCAGTTGATAGATTTCTTGGAAACATGTATCACTAGAAAAATAGAAGTCTCTCTGATGTAACTTCTAAAACTATTCACTTTCATCCCCATCTTCACAGAATGTGACTTTTACAACTGTCCAGAGAAAATACTTCAATGAAACAAAGGGTTTGGAGTACATAGAACAATTGTGTGCATCTGAATTTAGCACCATTTTCATGGAAGTCCAATCAAAGTATGTTTAAATAAGGAAAAGCATACTATGTCCAGATAAGTTTTTAACAAAATCATTTTATGTACTCAGTACATATATCCGTGTCATGTTGCAAAAGTTAGAAAACTCTTTTGCCCTCCAATGTTTCTGATATACATAGAAATATACATAGAAAGCCTATTACAGTTGAGTGTTTTTTTTCGAGTTTTCACAGCTTTCCACTTCGTTGTTTTCATTCTTTCTTTAAAGATACCTTTCAAGAGCTGTGGCTGCCTTTCTTTCTGGCCTCAGCAAGCATTTTCTATGTATCAACAATTTTAAGTGTTGATACTTGGTGACCAGGGTCTTCAAATCACATGTGTCTGTTGAAATACATATGTTCACAATACCAGTGATATAGTGTAGGCTATCAAGTGTACAGAGACTCAAACATTTATGAATATTTGATTTGCATGAATATATGTTCACTAGACATGGGATTGTGCGTATTTGAAATATACGGCTTTTTCTGTGCTGTCAATTGCAGCAGTTGCCAAGCCACAGTAGTGTAGATGTTATTTCTGTAGTGCACTACTTTTGTGGTATTTCTGTAGTAGTATTCAACATTCATAAAAGATTGTTTCTTTCCAAGGTATTACTGTCTTGCAGCTGCAGCAGCTTTGCTCAAATACGTTGAATTTATCCAAAACACCGTTTATGCTCCTAAATCACTCAAGGTTCGTTTCCAGGGGAGTGAGAAAACAGCTATGATAGATTCATCATCAGCACAAAATCTTGAACTAGTGATTAATAACAGAGATTCTCGGTAAGAATAGTTTTTTCAAGTTACGTTTTTATAAAGATGGATTTCTCTAAGTTTCCTTGATATTTGTGTCAAAGAGCTGACCGTTATATTTATTTCTATATGAGGGAACTTGCATGCCATTCAGAGCTTCTAGAAAAATATCTTGAAAGAGAAATGTGTTACAATTTAGCACAAAATTGCTAGCACAGGAAATCCTAAAGTGAATTGTAGAAAGAGATGATGCGTGAACATCTTTACATTGATCTGTATGTTTTATTCAGACTTTAAAAATTTATGTATGCAAAATAGTACAGATTGGGAAATGAAAGAGGCAATGTTTCTGCAAATTTCTTATGTTGGATTGAAACACTGACATTTTACTCATTTTACACAAGATACATGCTTCAGCCTTGAAAGGTTGTTTTGTTTCCTTTTAGATCTGATAGTGTAAAAGAGAGTAATTTCTGTAATGATGGGACTGTGCAATGTGATACTTGATTGCATGGTAGTTTTCCACATTGAGATCAATGCTTGGAGCACTTCCTTCATTGGTAGTTAGTTGCCTTGTGGGCAGAAGAAACTTCAAGGCTTGCCTTCTCCAGACTGTTACACTTGTGGTTAGCAAGAGAAATACTTGGAACTTGCGTTTTGCTGCCTGTCAAGTTCTGAGATGTTTAGATATCCTCTTATTCACTCTGATATAAAAAGGGGAGCCTGGAGGTTCCTCACTCCAAGTACTGTTCATAAGAGCTTTCCCCTTGGGGAGATACAGTAGAACCACAGAATGCCTTGCATAAGAAGGTAGTTTTGGAGCAATGTTTTTCTGAAAAAATATTTTTCTATTCTTAATTTCACAGATAGTTTTGTGAGGAAGGTGGTTACAGGAGGAACTGAGCAACAGTAAACTGCTTTAAGTTTCTCTGGATTTTTTTTTTAGCATTATTGATGCGGAATTTTTGCTGATCCATTGGCAAGTTCGAATCAGCCAGACATAGCTATTTTTATTACATAGATCTTACCCCCAAAGCCTGGTTAGATATCTTTGTATTAGGTATCAGCAGGTAAAAGTCACACACCACAGGCACACACCAGAAATACCTAAGTGAAATTTGTGTGCCGGTCTTAATTCTGGAGGGTCTCGTCTCTCTTCATTTAACTGTGCAGGGAAATAAGTCCTCAACTGCGTAAAGATAGGCACTGTGGATGCTCTCCCAAACGCAGAGTTGCACTTAAGTGTTGTCACGGGTTGCGTCATACAGTAAATGCATCTTTAATGCAACTGGGTTTGCATTTCCCCATTATTTTTTTAAATTCTCTTGACTATTGCTTTGCTTTTTTTATACCATGATATTTCGGGGTGTTTCTGCTCACTCTGTCTTGTCTACCTACCTACCTACCTACCTACCTACCTATCTTCATGGTGTTGTTTTGTGTACTTGTATCAGGTTTCTTCCTATTCAAGTTCTGGTTTAAATCAATATATTATTATGGCCCAAATATTTCATGGGTCTTCTTCCAGCCAATAGCATAGAGGATTTCAGGTTTCTAAAACTATTTGACTGTGTAGTAGGTGTAAATATTACAGATGGCTTATTCTGCATAGATGCAATCACCCTTAAGTGTGAAACCCTGGGATATGTAACATGTAAAAGCCATAAAGATGAAACTAATACTTAGAAATTATAAGCATGTCATTTAACTCCTATATTGACTGAAATATGTTCTTTAAAATAATAAACAAAAAATTATTCTCTTTTTGACTTCTAAGTATTTTAAATTATTTTCAGAAATGTATTTCAAAGAAATTATTCTGATTAATATTTGTTCTCTGATTATAACTTAATAATTTGCCTCCTTGTGTAGGGTTGGTTTGTTGATTTTAATTACTTTAATTGAGAGGGAAAATGTGAACTTTACTACTGCAGTAGCAATGAAATACTACTACAAAATATGAATAAAATACTAAGTACAAATGTATTTCTATACTTATATAATTGAGGGCTAATATTATATTAAATTACATGGATTTACCTAGCTTCCTAAACTGCGGGAGTTCATATAATATATATGGCAAATGGGGAGATGCTAAGCATGCCAAAGTGTGCCTCAGATTTGTAGGATACTCTTGCCTGTAAATGTCTCCTGACACTTGCCATCTCTTTTCGTGATGTATTCTTCACATCTATTTTATTTTCAAAGGAATGGTCACACACTTCTTGGTGTTCTAAATTACACTAAAACTCCTGGTGGAAGTCGAAGACTTAGGTCCAATATCCTGGAACCTCTAGTTGATGCTGAAACAATTAACACAAGACTGGACTGTGTTCAGGAATTACTCCAGGATGAGGAGCTCTTTTTTGGTCTTCAAGCAGGTAGTAGTTTATTTTGTAACAGCTAATATTATATTTCTTTTTAAACATTTTTTTTCTAATATAGGAAAGTATGTAGTGTGACTCAGTATGTTTGAAAAGTATTTTTTAATGGTTTGTTAGGTAACATAGTAAGCACTTAATTTTTTGAAGTAATCTATTATATCATAGTGATATTTTTCTCAAGTACTTTGCTTAGAAAAGTTGAATTTCTGTGAAACAGTGTATGGAAGTCTGTGAGTCAGTAGCTTTTTAAAAGAGTTGGAGTTTGTCTCTTTACCTCTATGGCTGGGTATGCATTATGTTTGATGTATACAAGTATATATAATGTATACATGAAAAAGCGAACACATTGCTTAAGTAATACTTGCATATAAATATTTTTTTCCTGTTGCTTCATAAAACAACAGAGAAAGGTAAAATACAATACTAGAATTAGTTCACCTGAAACTGGATCATATGATCTTCAGCTATGTCACAAGAGAAACACAATTCAATCTAAGAAAAAAAAAAAAGTATTTCTGAATTGTCAGATGTCTATCTATACAATAATCACTGCAAGCTTAGGTAGAGTAAGTCATAAGTATAGTTATGACAAAATAATTCAGATATTAGCTATTTTTAAGCTAGTTTTTATCCTGTAAATAATTTGTGACAATAGAATGTAAGAAAAAGATTAGCATTACTATAGCTAATTAATTGTGTGCTTTCAAAGAAAATACATCTTCTTATAATTTCAGTTTAATTTCTGATGTGTATACTTTTGTTTTACAGTTATCTCAAAATTCCTGGATACAGAACAACTACTTTCAGTTTTGGTACAGATTCCAAAGCAGGATACAGTATGTTGCAAAATACACCTTGGAAAAATCAATTATCTGTCCATAACATATAATATATAAATGTGATGTTTATAATTTATCCTAATTTATGCAAATGTACTTCCAAAAATGTTTGCTCTTTTATCACTCCCCACCTTTATTCTTCGTAAGTGTACATTTTATTCAACAGTACTCAGATGAGAGGAATTTTCTTCTTCTTATATTTTTTTCAGCATAAATGGAAAAAGTGTTTAGTGACTTACAGTCCTAGTGACTGTTATGTCTAAGAGCAAGACTATTTTTTCATTAGACCTTGCCTCATATACCAGTCTGCATGTTAGCACATGTAATACAAATATCAAAATGGAATAAACACATGTAGTTCACCAGTGAATCTTGGTTGAGACCAGACCCAACAGTTAACTACAGTGAGCTTGAGGTTACCGAACCTCAGCTTTGTTTCCACTAAGCTTATTGAAACCATGGTGTTAAAAGTTACATTTGCCTATTGTACTCGAGTTGGATATGTCTGCCACTGCTTTTGAGGTTGATGATTCCTTATGTTTATGCTTGTGTGCCAGCATCTTAGATACTCACAGCTCTTTCACCATTCAGTGTCTTCTCACGTGCTGATTTACCTGCTTAGATAAAGGATTTGTCTAATTATAGTTAAAGAAATCAGGTACAGACTGAAACAAGACAGTAGTAATAAATTCAGATAAATCTCTTTAATGACATAATCAAAACCCAGAATCCTAATTCTTCGCAGCTTTCCTTGTAGTAATGTGTAACATGAATTCATGAGTTCATCTTTTATGACTAAAATTGTCACACAGGACGCTTTTACATATGCATAGGACCATGTACACCAAACATTTTTACTGCAGTGTTCTCACTGTTGACTGGTTCCAGTATAGCAGAGCTTACTATTCATACAACAGACATGCTTATTCAAGTGCTAGCTCGGTTGCTTTTATCAAATGCTAGATTAGGCAATTCACTATGTTTCATTCCTACTCTCCATAAAAATTTTCATTGTAAACCTTCCACCAGTCAGCAGATGAGATGCACATCTCAGAAGCCTGCAGTTTCAGTTACTAAATGCAGAAGCCTACAGTTTCAGTTACTAAATGTGTGAGTGGTATGTTCAGCATGAGCACTCTCTTACCCTAAGGAGGCTGTCAATCACACAGAATCACAAAATCACCAGGTTGGAAGAGACCTTCAAGATCATCAAGTCCAACTCATGCCCTAACACCTCAACAAAACCATGGCACCAAGTGCCACATCCAGTCTTTTTTTAAACACATCCAGGGACAGTGATTCCACCACCTCCCCAGGCAGTACTTTAAAAAATAGGTTTGGAAAGGTCAACTTTTTTTTTTAATAACTGCTCTCTCTCAAGGTTATGTCATGCAGTTACAAAGCAGTTAGGAAAAAGCATGAGTTTCTTGGAGGGGCTAATTGTCTTTTTTTTTTTTTTTTTTAATCATATTCATTGCATAAACAACATCTGGCACTTCAATGAGACTCCAAGGGACAAAAGCCTTACACTTCAAAAACTGTGCTTGATCCAGTCTTGCTGAGATGTGTACTTGAAAAATCATATCAATGGTGAAATAATTTACTGCCATTGGGTTGGAGTGTATCATATGCAGAGATTCACTTGTAACACTAGTTCAGTTAAAATTCCTGTAAGAACTAATTAGTCAAAGATCCATTCCACTACCACTTTTTCATGTATGACCACATCAGTTCTTTTGATCTCTGATTCCTTCATGGGACTTAGACCCCATATGTATTTGGACATTAGCATTCTTCCATTCATTTAGTATTTAGCACTGTTTAGTTTTGTCTTTTATAAAAAAAAACTTTATATGACTAAGTTATGAGATGCCCTCAGCCACAAGAGTAAAGAGATATTACATATGAATGAGAAATGATTTCACATGGGGTCATGCTCCTATGTTCATGTGCTTATCTACATTTATCTGTGTTATTTCCTTAAAATTCTTTTGCACAGTGCATGTGTACCGCATATGTTATGCCCTAATGTCAGCAGCAAAATCCTTATCGTGAGTGTTAATGGGGCATACAAAACAAGGTCGAGAGTTTCGGTGAATGAAAGATTTTGAAGAACAGTCATTATTGTGAGAAAAATTTTGAGATATTTACTGGATTTTTTTATTATCTATGAGCAGATGTCTGAGATGTACATATATTAACCAAAGAGAAATCAACCAAACTGGGTTATGTTGTGTTTAACAGTATTAATGGAAAAGGGTGTGAGCCTCATTATAATACATCAGGTATTTGCTTTGAAAAAGTCTACAAATTGTGCAGAGCTTGTAAAGAGTTAAGTATACATAGAAGATGAGAAGTTTTCACAGCTTGGCTTAGCAGGGTGTTCTAGAGTCAGTCATTATCAGTACAAACATAGGAAAATCTTAACTACTGGTGGACAAACTATCACAGCTGGCAGTGTAAAATTTAGGTAAACATTTTTTGTGCAGATGCAAAGTTGTCAAAGTGAGCTTATGGAATTTTCATTAAATGTATAATCTCGTTACTGTTAAGAATATGAGTTCTCCTGGTTCTTAAGTACTTTTTAGAACAGTCGTACAAACACCTTCAATATTCGGAAAATTTTTCAACAGGTTAAAACTGCCGAATCCAAAATAACTAATTTAATCTACCTGAAGCATACCTTAGAACTTGTGGAGCCTCTGAAAGTAAGCGGTCTTCATTCTTTTTTTTTTTTTTTTAATGAAGTACAGACCATTTTGTCCTTATTTTTATGAAGTACAGTTTATTAAATTTCACAGAATATCTCAAGTCGGAAGGGATCCATAAAGTAAAAAAATTATATAATTACAGAGCAAAATACTGCCAACATAGTTCATTGATTCTTAATGCCAAATAACGGAATTACGCATTTGTGTCTATGCTGCGAAGAGCAGGATTCCTACCCTTACCTGGATAATACATTATATAACAACATTTAACTGAAACTCCTGCTCAGATTCCACAGACTATTTACAAAAATGCTGATTAGCCTCACTGAATCTGAAAACTTTCAGTCCTTTAAAAAGGCTGCAGAAAGAAGTAACTGCTATGTCCAAATTTTAATCTTCAACAGGCTGCTTTAAGAAGCTGTAAGGCACAGCTGCTAAAGGCTTATTACAATTCTCTTGAAGATACAAGGTATTTCTCATAATACTTAGCTACTGTTGTTAGAAACTCTCATATCAAAAGTGCCCGTAAGATAAAAGATGTTGCATCTTTGCTTGTTTATAGTTATGAGTATAGCTCAATTCTTTTGCTTAAAGCTGATTTTAATTGTCAGAAAATCTTAATTTTCAGCTAATGAGTACAGGGATAAAAGCCAGAGAGTGGAGCAAAAACTCTGCTGTGATAGTGGAGTTGCTGCTAAACTGAACTCCCTTAGAAATAATTCTGAAAAGACAAGAGTAGTGGTTTCCTAGAGTCTCCATAATAATACAAAAATCAAGTGTTGTGTATGGAAAAAAAATGTATATTTGAAAAGTAATTTATAGCTCCCAAAGATGCAAATAGTATTTTCATTCAGACTTCAGTATAGTCACAATTCATTCTGAGGTGAAAATAGAAATGAAATGTAATGTTTTGTTTTAACAGTAGAAAGTTTAAAAGTGGCTTCACTTACTTGTAATACTGTTACTTGTAATTTGGGGATGATACTGCAACTAAAAATCATAAAATATTATGTATCTAACTAGTGATTCAACTGATATTGCAGATTTGGAATTATACTTGAAAAGATTACAAGTGTAATTAATGATGATACAAGATACACAAAAGGATGTCTGAGTATGAGGACCCAGAAGTGCTACGCTGTTAAGCCTAACATCAATGAATTCCTTGACATAGCTCGTAGAACATACACAGAAATTGTTGATGACATAGCAGGTATTTCTAAACTAAAATTTGTATTTATTTGGAGTTTAAAGTAGATTGCACTTGACATATAGAAGCCATGTAATTATATGTGTTATAACCTTCTCATATGTAAAAAGTAGTATTGGTATGAATTGACTGTCATTGATAAGCAACTGAGATTCTCCATTTCTGGACAAAACCTCAGTTTTATTTTAATAAAATTGAACAATTATATGGTGATTTCTATATTCAAAGCTCTGTTAGTCCTTGTTCTATTAAAGTGCAAAAAAGTTGAAGTAATGGAACAGAATTACTCCACCTAAAACATTCTGCATAAAACATGTAAATCTTTGGTTTAGCTTCTTCATTTGAAATATGAGTTCTTTGTTCTTTATATTTTAAGCAGTCTTGATCTATCTGTGGACTACCTTTTAGCTAAGATATTAAGAGTTGGAAAATACGAACAAAAGGAGTTTTACTGTGATGTGCATTACTGTGTTTTACTGACCTTCCTGTTTATCATTATGTCAAAATAGAAGAAAAAAGTTTCATTTGAAACTGATTTCCTCTTTTTTAGTATAAATTACTGATTTCTAGAAAGGACCATCTTAATTTAGTCTATAGTTGGAAACCTAAAAAAGCATCAGAAACTTTAGCACCTGTCATATGTCATGAAGTTCCTGTTTTATTCTAATCCTACATTCATACATAGTGAAAAATACAGATGGTACTAGTTTTGCATTTCTGAAATCTTCCATTAACACTTTCCATCTTTGTGCCAGCACAAGGGGCGGGGGGGGGGGGGGGGGGGGGGGGGGGGAAGGAGAAGAAGGATGTACCTAAATGTATGTAATTTGGGTTAAATCTTTGCATGTGGTATGTAGGTATGATAACGCAACTTGCTGAAAAGTACAGCCTGCCAATGAAAACAAGTTTCAGCTCTGCTCGTGGATTTTTTATCCAAATGAATGCTGATTGTTCAACATTACCTAATGGCCAGCTTCCTTCAGAATTTACAAAGGTATCTGTACAAAATATGTTTTAGCATAATATATTTGTATACTTTATTTACTGTATATAATATAGTAATAAAGTGCACATTATACAGTAAATAACAATAAAAATAATTTCATTGAAGATATTTAGAAGTAAATGAAGTTTTAATTGGGATGTTTTTATAATATAATCAAAAGTGTGCAAATACATGCAATTACATTTTGTGCAAGAATAAAGTTGTATATCTTGCTAATTGTTATCTTAAATGGAATTTTCATAAAAGATTATGTAGTAAAAATGAAACTGGGCTGTTTGTTCTCTTTTGTTTCCCCATATGGTTCCCAGTTTGGTTTTTAGGAGCTGGTTTTCCTTCTGATAATAAGGCAAGCTCTTATTGTTGGTTTCAATTCCCCATAGATCACGAAAATGAAAAACACATATAGCTTCACTTCAGCAGATTTAATAAAAATGAATGAAAGATGTCAGGAGTCCCTGAGAGAAATATATCACATGACCTACTTGTAAGACCTGTTAAAACTTTTTAATATTTGCTAAGTACGTTTATTTTCTCCAATTATCTCTACAGGGGCTTTTAAAGCTCTCTTTCTGTTAAAATATGGCTACTTACAGAAATAGTCTAAAGCAACACTGTTCAAGTGCATCTCCTGAGACAAAAAAACCCATAAATTGTGTATTGTATTAAATATATTTACAAATGTATTGGCATTTATTAATAGAAGTGGTCATCATATAAATTTTTTATCCGTGAATTATCTACACAAAATGGCACAATGAATGCATTCGCTTTGCATCTGTAATGCAGAATTGGTACTTTTAGTTAGTTCCTTATATTTAGAGCAGAACTGTCTATTTCCGTGTCTTGTCCTTGCTGCATGTCGTGTTGCTCTCCTCTCTGAGTCACAACTTAGTAAGTGTAATGTTACCTGTCAGTTGAATGGAAATTCTTTCTAGCAACCATGTAGGGTTTTTTTAATATGAAGATCTAAGGGAATTAGAGTCACATTTCCCATGTTAATAAAACATACTTGATTCCATAGCTATGGAATCAAGTTTTAGTTCATTCTCTGTGTGAAGCGTTCATACGAGCTATTGGTACTTGAGGTGTGTGTCTGGTGTCTGATCAGCAGAATGTTAGCTGAGATGATGGTATAAGATCTTAATTTGCTTCCAAGAAATGTATACATTTGCTTGCATCTGGTATACATGATTGCGTTTTATGAGTGACCTTTTATCCTAAGGTATGCAGCATGGACATTATAATTCCTTTATTTCTGTAAGTTGTATAAAGTGACAGAATGTGCCGTGCAACAGCTAAATCAATGTCTTATTTCAGAATAGTGTGTAAACTACTGAATGAGATCTATGAGCACATTCATTGCTTATACAAGCTGTCCGACATTGTGTCTATGCTGGATATGCTGCTTTCATTTGCCCATGCCTGCACTCTTTCCGATTATGGTAGGTTTCTTCTTTAATTCTGTTATGGGTTAGATAAAGACCCTTCTGATGGAGAATAACCAGACTGTTTTGTATGGTTCCATTTCTTTTTCTGTCTCAGTAGTCTTTAGGTGAGTGTCTCTGCTCTGACTTTGCCAGGTTTACGCTGATGTTCTTTCTGCTTCCGTTCATCGAAATTAAATTCTGCTAGTTAGCTGCCATAAGCCTTCCCAGTCACTCTTCTCAAAATAGTTTAAGGATATCGCTCAAAAGCACGAAGTGTATGGACATTCTCTGTTTATGTTTTTTTCTGTTCCATTAATGCTGGTAGATAAAGAGGAGCCATGTGTAATTGGTTCAGAAAAGAACTGTATTCTGACAGAAATCCATAGAGATAGTTCCAGCATCAAATGGGTCTTTGTAGGCATGGTACATTTCCAAATAATCAGTATGGTAACACATAAGAAAAATAGAAGGAATGCTACTTTCCTGTTTACCATACAAATACAGGGTACTATGTAGAAGTAACAGGAGTCCACGACCCTTGTACTTTATAAAAATATTTCAGCTCTTTTCATTTTTGTTACTGGAGTTCAGCCCTACTTGCTAGGGAACAAAACCACGGAATGTTAATTTAGAAATAAAGTTTTAGTTTGGGGGTTTTTTTTTGTAGTCATAAATCATGAAGGCTTGCATGATAATGAGAATCTGTAACTGAAAGTGGCTGGTAATTCTTCCCAAGAGCTCTGCTCTGGAAGAATTAACTTCATTTCAAAACATACTAGCTTAATAATGTAAAGGTTCCCACACTAACTCCTCAGTGTTTTACATCTTTTTTCTTCATTTAGTTCGTCCAGAATTTACCGATACTTTAGCAATCAAGCAGGGATGGCATCCCATTCTTGAAAAGATAGCTATGGAAAAACCTGTGTCTAACAACACGTACCTGACAGAGGGCAACAATTTTGTCATTATTACAGGACCAAATATGAGTGGAAAATCAACATACCTGAAACAGATTGCTCTCTGTCAAATTATGGCACAGATTGGTGAGTAAGAGTGTACAGTATTCAGTATTTGTCATCTTCTGCAGCACATTTTTTTTCTGGTTAAAAATATTTATAAAGTTGAATGATTTAATTTCCAGAATAACATTATATCTAAATAAAATATTAACAGGTAATTTGTAGTCCATTTTCTTCTACCAGCTCTTGTATTGCTTACAGAGGCAACTCTAGGGTTTTTTTCATCTGCTGCTGGAAACATATGGGGCCCCATCTGTGTGTCTTGAAGCCTCCCCAGTCTATCTTCAGAGAAGCACAGTTGCATGCCCTAGTTCTTTGGAGCCCCATAATCCAATCTAGCATCTTCTGCTAGATTGATAGTGAGTGTCCTTCAAGTATGCTGGTCAGACACATGTGTTAGTCATCCAAAAGCAACGCATGACCTTGAGCATACTTAAATTACATAGAGAAACATGTTTCCAGAGAAGTACAATTAATAGATAAATAATCAACTATTTCAAATAAAAGTATTAACAAATATTGCAAGGTTCTGTTACTAAAGTTACAAAAGGAAACCAACTATTTGTAAAGTCTTAACTGAGATTCATTCCTATATTCAGGAATTTCTCATGACTTTTTTCTTAATGGTAAGTCTGGTAGTACAGGTCAAAGACCTAACTCTGTAGAATGAAGCTGCTTAGCAGTGGAGAATAAAATTTGTCCATCATGCATTTGTGGGTTCAGTCCCCAGTAACTGCAGGTTCTTGAGGAATTGCTCTCAAAACCATGAGTTTACTATGAATAAAGCAGACTGTGAAGTTTTTGGCAAAAGGTTCCTGTTTTTTCCTGTTCGGTAAAACTACTATGCTTTGAAGTCTGATAAAGGCAACATCATCTTGATTTTGGGAAACTAACATTACTTGGGATTAGTAAATCAGTGGCCACAGAAATGTAAAACAATCCCAGAGTTCATTGTTTTCTCTGCATCCCTTTAGACTGACAAATAGCTTCAAGCACATGATTTCTTACAAGCTTCACTGATAAGCTTCTTTAATTATCCTACCTATATAATAACTTTTTTCTTTATATAATTAATAATATAATTTAAAAATAAATTATAAATTAATGGTAGAACATAATCTTACAAAACTTTATCAAATTAGATGCTTTCTCTTCTGTGCACAAAAACCAAGTGTGAAAGTAACTTTTTTTCCCCCAATTATGTATTCAGGCAAGTGTTATAGTGATGAGAGAAACTCGTATTTTACTTACTTTGTAGGTTCTTATGTCCCAGCAGAGTATTGTTCTTTTCGAATTGCAGAGCAGATTTTTACCAGAATAGGAATGGATGATGATATTGAAACAAATGCATCAACATTCATGAAGGAAATGAAAGAGGTATGAAATATAGCTGTCAAGGTCCAAGGCACATTTTTATTGTTAAGCTAATAGGAATTGTACTACCTTAGTTCCACTGAAAGAATGTACTTTGTAAAACAGTCAAAAATTCAGCCTTCCTCTCTTTTATGATAAACCGCAGAAAACTAGGCATCTCTTAAATAGAAAGATATTCCAGTGTGAGTGAAAATCAGTGCTTTGTTGGATAGTACTTCCAACATTTTTGGGTCAGCTTAGATGTTAAATTATCATTTGTAGGGGCCTAAGCTCTCTCAATTTCCTCTCACAAACTGACACCATTTTGAGGGTAAGTGGTATGTTTAGTGGAAAAGAGGAAGAATGCTGTAGTATGAGTCTTTGCTTGATTAGAATTGACAGCTGTTTGAAAGCTTGAAAAGGTAAAATTGCTGTATCTCAAGAGATTTTTTTTTTTAATTTCTGCATTATGTTCCATCTGAATAACATACAAAATTCCTTTTCAAAAATCCATATTTACAGGAATGATAACACTTTGAATACTTTTCTAGATAACGTACATCATACAAAATGCTAATGATAAATCACTCATCATTATTGATGAACTTGGCAGAGGTACCAGTGCTGAAGAAGGTATTGGAATTTGTTATGCTGCCTGTGAATATCTGTTGAACTTAAAGGTAATTCTGTTTTAAAGGAATTTAAGCCTTAGAATTGTTTTGTCATCCTGAAAGTAAATACAGTATTTTCTCATAATTTAACATCAGTTCTACAAAAATTTCTTGGCTAAATATGGTATTTTGCATAACGGGTGAATAGTAAGAATTGCAGTGATAGAGGAAACACGCTGATATAAGCTGCAGTTCTGTTCACTGGTTGTTGTGATTTAACCCCAGTCGGCTGCTAAACACCACCCAGCTGCTCGCTTGCTCCCAGGTGAGAGCCCAAGCCTGAGAACCTGTGGGCTGAGATAAAGACCGTTTAGTAAGTAAGAAAAGCCATATGCAGAAGCAAAATAAGGAATTAATTCACTGCTTCCTATCAGCAGGCAGATGTTCAGTCGTTTCCTGCAATGCCATTTCCTCACAGTGACTGTTACCAGAATGCCAAATGTCCCTCCTTCCTCACAGTTCTTATTGTGGTGGTGTAGTATGGTGTGAGATATTCCTGGGGTGAGTTTGGGTCAGCCATCTTGGCTGTGTCCCCCCACAGTTCCTTGAACAACCCCAGCCTGTTTGCTGGTGGGGCAGGGTGAGGAGCAGAACAGCCCTTGGTGCTGTGCAAACGCTGCTCTGCAGTGGCTAAAACATGGGTGAGTTATCAGTACTGTCTCGTTCACAAATCCAGAGCAGCGCAACACAAGCTACTATAAAGAAAACTAACTCTAGTCCATTTAAAACCAGAACACTGGTCACCATAACTTGTTTTTGCAAGCTTGTCTAGAAAGAGAATAACCCAGTCTGTTTAGTTTGACTTACTTAGTTTAGTTTTAGTTTTGCTTTACGCTTGAATGTTAAAAGTGAACCTCTTTACCTGGTGGCTACCTTTCAAAGTACAGTGGTAGTTCCACAGAACTTATTAATTGGTCACAGAGGTTAGAAACTTGTTTAGAAAAGGGGAAGATAATTTTAGATGGATTGCAAGTTTTACCTCTGTTGCTAGTTATGTGATCAATCTCAGGGGTCTGTTATGAGCCTTTTGAGCGTGCAGGTGTTTGTTTCTCCTCAGAGTTTATTCAGAGTACTTTTGAGGATTTTTTGGTTTGAAAAGCTCAGATACTTTCTGTCACTTGTACTTTTGATAAATAATTCCTTAAGAGAATTAAGCAACCATTTGACAGTCATTCCAATCCACACCAGTCAGATGTTGTAAGCATCATGGATTCTCTTTCATTTCTGATACTGTTTTCCTTCTATTTAGAAATGAGCAGAAGAATCCTCAGTTGGAAAAGATGTACTTGCCAATGGTAGAACGCATCCCTTAAGGATTTTCATTTGCTTTAGTAGTGTAAAAACAGCTTTTCAGCGTTTTGGAGGAATACCTGGACATCTGTGAAATTATTTAATTTTTCTTATTTATTGTAATTTATTTCTGGATCATTGCCGAAAAAAATTTTCTTTCTTGTTTCCTTATTTAGGCATTTACACTGTTTGCTACACATTTCCTGGAACTATGTCATATAGACGCTTTATATCCCAACGTGGAAAACTACCATTTTGAAGTGCAACATGTGAGAAGCAGTGCTGGAAATGAGAAAATTACTTACACTTACACACTTTCTAAAGGATACACAGAGGAAAAGAACTACGGTAATGGATTCCACTGTGACTTACAGTTGGCAAAAGTTACACAAGATACTATTTCAGTTATTAGGCATCTAACAGTATTTTTTCTGATGACGAGTTTCTCTTGAGTTTGTGTCTCTCTCAGAGAGATATAGAGATCTGCAGATCTATAATTTGTTCCAAATAATTGTGTGTTTTAGGTAACCACATAGTGAGATAGTAGTTTCGGGTAGTATGAAGAACTTACATGATATTTTGTAGTGAAAAAAAATCTTAATGATGTCTTACTGATGCCAGTATCTCCTCGATTCATGTCTGTTTGAATGAGTTGAGCCATTCTGAGCATATACTACTTGAGTTCATTTTATCTGCACTTACAAATATGAATGAATGTTCTGTAGTGATTTAAAGATGTGTCTGCCATAAGCAGTGATACGACTGGTTAACAGCAGGTCGGCCCTTTTCGATTAGCAAAAATCAATCAAGTTTCTTTAAAAAAGGAGAGGAATTTTACAGTATATTAGGCTAAGACAATTTTGAGAGGGTCTACAAAAGCATCAGTATTTTCTGAAAAGTGGATTTACTTCTCTTTTAACTTCAGAATAAATTATAGTGTAGATTGTGCAGCTTGAGTAATTATGGGTCAATAAAGAAAAGATTGAATGACAAAGATGTAAAGAAATCTGTATGTTTCCAAATACTAGATTCGGATGTTGATTGCTAGATTTAGGTAACATTTAATCAAGAGGAAATTAGCTACACGTGATTTTTGCAAGCTGTTGGTAACTGAAGACTAGAAATTATTCCAGCTAAGCTTCAAGTAACAGGACTTAAAACTTACCTTGATCAGAATTTCAGAATAAATTTGTTTAACTTCGGCAGCACAAGCTCAATTTTAGATGCTACACCACCTCTAACTCCAAAGAGTTGTATGTTTAGAGAGTAATTTCTGAGAACAGGAGACCTTTAGAAACGCAGTGTTTGTGTCTTGGCTTTACCTTACTTGAGCAAAGTCACATTCTAAGAAAGGGTGCAAGGGCTCTTCATGACCCTTTTTCATTTTAAAACCACCCAATGAACCACAGACTTTCCAGGGTTACGGACAAAGGAAAAAGTTAAAAAATCGTGTTAGGGCAGGAAAAAAATGTTTACATCTCTTTCTTACCTCCAGTATCTGGAAGTTTGCCTGTTGGCAACAAAGAAGTTGAAAAATTACATCCCTGTCCACTGGACTTTTGGATATAATTGAGAGTGCAGTTAGCAAAACCTCTGTATTTTCTGCCAAATTAAAAAACCTGAACCGAGAAAACTGTTAACACCATGGTGCTGGTTTTTTTTTTCCTTTTAACCCCCTAATATGTCTCATTCTACCCATTTACAGTATTACCGGCTGTAGCTTGATGTTGAGGTGTGTTTCAGAGATAGCATTAAAACAAAGTAGACATGTTATTTTGTATCTCTCCAAAACCTATTATCTATTAACCAAAAAAATCCAAACCAAAAGAAACAAAAAAACCTAAACCCCCCCACAAACAAACAAAAAAAATCACACAAAGAGAAAATACACCAAAATTATTTTAATTAAAATTAAATCTTTACCCCTTAGAAAAACAGGCTATGTTAATTCTGGAAGACATAAAATGGAAGGTAGGGATAAAAATTTAAAAAATCCTGATTTGTGTTTTATATGTTTAGGGCTAAAAGCTGCTGAAGTGTCCTCCCTACCACCATCCATAATTTTGGATGCAAAGGAAATCACAAGTCACATTGCAAAACAAATTTTGGTATGTAGTAGAAAACTATAATGCTGTATTTCACTGTTTTTATACAGCTCAAATGTATTTTCAGTTTCTGAAGGGTTACAGGATAAGTGCTGCCTATGTTTTAATGAAAACAGATTTCATTAAACTTTATATTTCTGGAACCAGTTCTTAAAGATTATACTGAAGGTCACTGTTAGCTGACAACACAAAATGACCCTTAGGGTAAAGGAGGATTGGGTGTAATGTTTGTATGCAAACCAAGAATTGTGAGATCAAAAACAGGCTGAAAAATAGCTAATACTAGTATTTTTATAATATAACCATTTATTTCGTGTTTTAATGTGTGTATATTTTTAAGAACAGCACAGGCAGGAGACCACTCCTGAGATGATGAAACAGAGAGCTGCATACCAGTTAGCAATGAGATTGGTTCAGACTGCCAGAAATTCTCGACTGGACCCTGACAGTTTGCGTATATATTTGAAAGCCCTGAAGAAAAAGTATGAAGCCAGTTGTGCCACACCCAGAAAAAATGATGAGCAACAGTAATATGTAACATAGGCTGTTCTAATTTTTATGACTGCAAGATGATTCTGGTTTTTCCCACAGTATTAGTACTGTCTTTTCACATGGTGTTATATTTTTAATTATTAATTACACTCAGTAATGGAAGATCATATCCTTTATGGGTTCCCCCCACCCCAACATACCTGGAATAAAAGCATTTGCCTTCTATGAGGAACACAATTCTTTTTAACAAAAATAGTATAATTTTCATCATTTTAGAGCAGCACTGAGAGGGAAGGACTGGGGCAACCCTAAGGAACTCAGAATTTCAGGCATGATACAAAAGAAAGCTCAGATTGCAAAAAGGGAAATGTGTGCCCAAATTACCTCAAAGCAGTTTTGCTGTCTGTTCTTGTTCAGTTGTGTCTTCTGAAAATGAGACCATTTCATTCATTGCGCTGTGCTAAACACTTCTCATAATTCCAGGAAACAGATGATACTAAAATTTGAAGGAATTTGGATGTGTAAAAACAAGCTGTTGTCTCTTCTTCAGAGCAAGGTGTTTGATGTTGACGGTAAAGGTTCTGGGTTTTCTCATACTCCTCTTGCTCAGTCTCCAAGTCACTGCAGGATTTCCAAAGACCCTGCAGAGAAGCCTCTCATCGTGTTCATTCTGATCACACAGAGATACTGGGAGGGGAAGAGAATGGATAAAGGTGAAATTTCCCTGAGAAAAGGCTCAGAGATCAGAGTGTTCACTGGCAGCACAGGCTGGGATTAGGGCTGAGCAGTGCCAAAGCTGGAGCACATCAACCATTCTGCTTTCTCCTCATGTTTTATCGGGGGATTTATGGCCCTGCCAAGAGACAGACGTTAATTAAAGAGTCCCAGGCTGAACCATGACAGTAATCTGTTCTGTTCAAGCTGGTGGTTTTTTGACACCTTCATTAGCCACACTCTCTAATACTTAGTCCTGGGGTTTGTTCCTGTTTTTCTTTCAGCCTTATATCCAACTTTCCACCCCTTTTCTTCTCTATGTCCAGCGTGTTTTTTGTTTCTTTCTTGTCCTGTGTGTTCCCTATCCCTTTTCCTTTCACTACTTCACTCACTCTTGTTCTTGTTTTTCTTTTATTAAATAAATATTCAATATTTATTTCATAAATATTACTCAATCCCTCTCCCTGTTCTGTCATACTTTTTGTCTCTGTCTCACTTCCTGCATCTTTATTTTTCCTTCTTTCTTCCTCTCCTTTTTCCTTTGTCTTGCACTGTGCCTGTATTTCTTTGTCCCCTTCACTGTCCTTTTGCCTGTACCTGTCTGCACCTGCTGCCCACCTGCACCTGCTGCTCATTGTACCCTTCTCTTGATAAGCCTCTGTCCTGCTGTCCATGCCTCCCTTTATCCATCCCTGCGCTGGGCCTTGCCGTCCTTCCCCCTACCTACACGTGCCATGGTCATTTCCTCTCTCCGTTCTTGTTTCCCTCTTCGTCTCTGTAACCCTCTGTCCTTACCATGTGTTTGGCATTCTGTCTTTTTCTCTGTCCTCCTCCATGCTTCACTTGTGTTCCTTTCTATTGTCTGTGGCTCTGTGGTGCACTGGTGCTCCCCCATGCCATTGTTCCTCATGGAATCCTTGTGTCCCGTTTGCTGTGCCTGTTCTTTTTTAATCCCTCTCTGTCATGCTACCCATCCCAGACGTTTTTGGGTAGGATGCGGGGGTTTTTTGGTTGGTTCGGGTTTTTTTTTTTTTTTTTTTTTTTGTGTTTTTTTTTTTTTGTGTGGTTTTTTTTTTTTTTTTTTTTTTTTTTTTTTGGTTGGTTTTTTTTTTTTTGGGGGGGGGCGGGGGTGTTTGGTGGTTTTTTTGTGGGTTTTTTTTTGGGGGGGCGGTTGTTTGTTTTGGTTTTTTGCTTGTTTGTGGTTTTTGTTTTGGGTTTGTTTGTTTGTTTTTTGTCAATTTTGTCCAGCACCCTGTGCTTCCTTTTCTTCCTGTGTCCTCTCTGCTGTCACTCCCTCTTTCTGCCCCTCGCTTGTAACAGTGAGGCTGGGCAGGAAATTCAACCCTTCTGGGGGATGCCCCCCCTTTCTTGTTGAGGCAGAGTCCCTTTCGGAGGGGATGTACATGTGGAAAGGGCTTGAAGCAAGTGCTGGGCTGCTGTCCAGGGCAGTTTGACTCGTTCTGTGCCTTCTTTGGGCGTCAGGAAAAGGGGGTGAAGACTCGGGGCTCTGATGTCCTTTGGGGCACCCTAAGGTCCCTAGGAGGGGGGGCCACACTGCGGTGGAGGAGCAGGTGGGTGGCGAATGAGGGGAGTCGTGCTGGGTGCCGTCCCCCAGAGGGACCCAAAGCTGCCCCAAAATGCACAGGGAGGGGTGTGTGTAGAATACTAAAACCTGTGAAGTGCTTCGTTTTTATAGATATTGGTAAAAATTTTTATCTCAATTCATTTTGCAAGAAACCCAGAGCAGCCCCAGGTGTGAGCTGTGAGGATGAGGAGGGGGGCGGCTCCTGCCGGCGGCAGTTTTAGGGAGAGGGTTTGCCTCGGTTCCCTTTTGCATGGAGCTGCTGGAGCAGAGGGGTTAATGGGGGGCTCCCGGGCTGTCTCAAGGAAGGACCGTGGGAGCTTCTGACAGGGTCCGGGGGAGCACCTGGATACACACTTGGATACGTGGAGCATTGCTCAAAGGAGGTGCCGAGGGACAAACCTTTGTGCCGGTGTAGATTTGTAGCAGAGACTTTTCTCCTTTCCCTTTTAAATTTCATCTTGCCGATCCCTCCCCGGTGGCCCCAGGAAAAAAAAAAAAATAATAGGGGTAATGGGGAAAAAGAAATTCAAAATGAAGGAAGCAACTTCTCTTCCCTTATTGTCTGTGTTTGAACTGGGAGGGATCCCCATTCACTTGTGGTTTTGAGGGTACTGATTGAAGGAAAACCTGCCTTTTCCAGGGTGTTAGGGATATCACGGGAGTGGCAGGGAATCCCTGTGTTCTATTTTAAATGGAAGGGGAAAAATATTGTCGTATGATGGGTTTGATTTGAGGGTAGCCCCCCCATTTTCATCCTCCTAAGGTTTAAACTGAGGGGGCAGCCCTGTTGTCCGTCCTTGTAAAGGGTTTGGATTGAGGTAAAGATCCCCCTTTTACCATCATTTGAGGAAAACCCTTTTTCCTGCTATTATAGGGGATGAAATTGAAAGGGAGAAATAATTTATTTGCCCTTGCTGAAGTGAGGTGAGCACCTGAGTGTGGCGTCAGTTTCGGGGGTTGAATTGAAGGAAGCTGCAGCTCTCGCAGCGTTTGAAGGGTTGATATCGGGCTGTGCCGCTGCATTGGAGGGCGCTTCTTGTGCCCCTGGCCCGGCAGCCAAGGCTGTGGCGCGGGAGCGGCTGGCGTTGCCCGGGGAGCTGCCGAGGTGGAAGGGGACTTGGGCGCGGCCGGGCTGGCGCGGGACTGCCGGAGCCGCGCCGGAGCGAGGCGTGCGGAGCCGAGGGGAGCTTTGCCGGGCCGGCGGGCGGGAGAGGCGGCGCGGGCGCTGCGCCGGTGCCGGCCGGTGCCGGCCGCTCCGGGCGCGGGGCTCGGGCGCCGCCGGGGCCCCTGGGCCCGGTGCCGGCCCCGCCGGGCAGAGGGAGCGGGCGGGGGGCTCCCGGCGCGGCGCCGCCTCTGCCTGCCGCAGGAGCCGCTTTCCTGCCGGGAGCCGCGCTCCGCCCGGTGCCGGCAGCGCGGCTTTTAATTTTTGAAAGTTCTTTTATGTAGTGGTTTTGAGGTGGTTTTTAGGAATTTATTGTATCGTTTTATTTTGTTTGCAGTTGGTGTATGATAAGGGACACGGTGTACTTCTTGAATGTTATGGTTCTTGGCTCAGTTGCAAATAATAAGGGGTTTTTTTGCATTGAGTTTTGTTGTTGGATTTTTTTGGGGAGTATGATGTTTTTAAAGGATATGTTTTTTAAGGTTTACAATGGTTTTTATGGATCGTAGCATGTAGTAGAGGGGAGGATTTTAATTCCATTGTGGTGGCTTTTGTTAGCATGAATATGTAGTGTTTGTTTTGGTGGGTTTCAAGTAGTGTCCTGTAGTTAATTCGTGAGGTTTTCTTATTATTTTTAATTGCGTTATTGTTTATTATAGGGGGTTTATTTGATTGTAGTGTATGTTTTATGGTTACGGATCCTTTGGGAGATATTGTTTATGGTTACATTTATCTTTTGGCTTCGTGTTTATTTCTAGGTGGTATTTTTATTTTGAATGTTTGAGACCTTATGGGTTCATTGAGTTAGGAATAATTTTGTTGTTGTTGTTAATGTAACGGGGTTTTTTTGTAGTTTGATGTATTTGGTGGTTGTTTTTTGTTTGCTTTATTTTTGGGTACATGGGTATTTATATGGTGGGTGTTTTTTTTTTTTTTTTTTTGTAGTGATTTTTTTATTTCTTAGTGGTTTAGATTTTTTATATCTTATATCGTTAATTATTTAGGTGGGTTTTTTTAGTTAATTTTATAGAGTATTGGTTTCTCTTTGTGAGTTAGTGTAGAAGAAGAGTTTTGGTTATTTTTTTTTTAGTAATGTTCAGGGCCTGTTGTAATGTTTGGAATTTGGTAAGTTAGTTGGATTTTTTTTAGTGGTTTTTGTGATTTGCTGTGTGGGTTTCTATAGGGTTGTTTTTTATTTTTGTGTCATTTTTGTGATGTGATAAGAATTGTTAGTGAAAAGAGTTTAGTGTGGGATTTTTTTGCTGGTAGTTGATTGGCTGGTGGAGCCACACTGGTCTTTTTGGATGGTATTGGTGTGAATTTAAAGCCGTGTGTTTTGTCATTGCATTTTTAGGATTTGGATTTTAATTGCAAAATTATAACTATAATTAAACAAAACAAATATATAAATAGAAAAATGGGAATGTAAAACTTAAGTTTTAAATATAAACAGAATACATATAAATAAAACATGTAACATATATTACTATAAGATATTAGAATGTTTAATATATTTTATATAAATATGGATTATCAATATAAACAAACCCCATATAAAATATAAATATAGAAATGTATTAAAATGTATGTAGCTATATATAAATATAAAATATTTAAAAATACAAAATAATGGAAGTCGATACAATACATAATACATATTGTGCTCTATATATCTTATTATAACATATGTCATATATATTATATATCTAAATATAGTACATCAATATATTGTAATATATAAGCACTTATAAATGTAAATATCAAAAACATAAATAAATATTTAAATATAGTTTAAATAAAGGGGGTTTTATTTCCTATTTGGCAGTAGGCAGGGTTTTTATTATAAAAATTATAAATTTAAATAAAACAAAGTTAGAAATCTGTATAGAAATATAAATACATTAAGATCTATATAAAAATTAAAATCTAAGTGAATATAAGTATTAGCAGTATATATGAAATATAATAGAAATAATAATTTATCAATTTTGTTACATTATTATATATTATATATATTTATATATATAATACATCAATATAAACTATACATGTAAATGTTAATATAATTATATATATATATATAAATATTTAAATATACTTTTAAAGAAAGGGTTTTTTTTGGTTATTATTTGGTTAGAGGTAGGATTTTTATTTTAAAATATAAATATACATTTTATTTTTATATAATTCTAAATATAGAAATATATAATCAATGTATAAAGACATATATATATATAATCTAAAATATAAATAACTAATATGAAGAGATAGAATATAAATAACACCATATATCAATATAGATTTTAAATGTAATTTATGTGAATATAAATGCGAAAAATATAAATTAAAAAAAATTAAACACAGTTTAAAAGAAAGGGTTTTTTTTTAATTTGAGTAGAGGCAGGGTTTTATTTTAAGCAATATAAGCCTTTTAGAAATATAAATCTCAATATAGCAATATATAATCAATAAATTAAGATATGTATAAAAATATGATAAAATATAAGTAATAGGAATAAATATTAAATTATTATTTATGTACAAATATATATTTATAATATATATTTGTATATATTTATATATTATATTTATTAAATAAATATTATAAAAAATATCATATATCCATATACATTATAAATAAAATTGTGACTATAGATATGAAAAATATAAAAATAAAATATATTTACATACAGTTTAAAAGAAAAGGTTTTTTATTTTGGCTCTTCTTGGGTTAGAGGCAGGGTTTTTTGTTTTTTTTTTTTTTTTTTTTTCTTTTCGTGCGGGATGTTTTGGGGCGTTTATTGTAGAGGATTTTTTGAAGGGGATCGCACCTGTTTTTTCTTGCCCGCCTTCCCTGCCTGCAGCCCCAAGGCGAGCGGCAGCCCCCGGCTGCGGTGGGCGGCAGTGCTGCCGCCTTGTGGACAGAGAGCGGTACTGCAGCCCCCCCCAGCCAGCGCCCTGCCCCTCGCCGCTGGGTGCCGGCTGAGGGGGGAAGGACGGCTGCCGAGCGTGGGAAGGGCGAGGCGCGGGAGCGAGCGGCAAGCGGGGCGGTGTCTGCAAATAGAGGGGAGGGGGTGAAGGAGATTCAGGAGTGCAAAGGGACACGACGACCGAGAGGAACGGCAGCGGAGAGGGCGGCCCGGCGGGGCCGGTTTCGGCGGGCGGCGGAGGCGCGGTCGCAGCGCTCACGGGCCGGGGGCAGCGGGCGGGGGGCGAGCGGCGTCGGAACAGGGCTGCACTCCCCTTTCCCTACCCCCGCGCGCGTCCATCTCAATACGGTGGAAGCGGCCGCGTGCCGGAAAATCCCGCCGAGGGGGCGCAGTCGGCGGAGCGGGGCCCCGGCTTTCCCCGCCCTTCCTGCGGCTATCTTTGAACATTTTTTTCCTTCTTATACAGTTACATTTGTAATTTGCTGCATTTGATCCAGAGACTTACGGGAGTCAAAATCACAGGCTTTCCCTTGGCACTTATATACTAGTCACATTATATATAAGTGATACTGTATTAGCTGTGGTTGTAGCAATAATTATAAATGCCACAACTCTCTAAGCTACACCTACCTGATTATCTATTACAACTACAAGCCTTTCTATTCTTCAGGAGGATTATATCACTATCCTTATCATTTTACTCACACTCTATTTATTTTCTCGAGAAAGTTTTAATTTTAGTTTATAAAATAACTGGTATAACTTTCTCAAGTCCCTCGGGAGTTTCTTCACTTGGGAATGATGGATCCAGACATTTTGTTCCTTAATCTTGATTGCAGTAAAGGTGGTGAGGAGCATTTGGAATTGTGAAAAACGCCAATCACTTGGTTTTTAAAATTTTTAAAGTTTAATAATAATAAAATGGTTATAAAAATAGTAATACAATTAGGGTAATAAAAATTTAGAGTTAGGACAATTACAAGACAATAAAAAGCAAAGAGTTACGGACATCCGGATGCTCTCGGGCACCTAAGCCACAACAAGCATGCCTTGTGAACAAAGGAATCACCTTAAAAGCAATAGCCTGTTGCATATACAAAACATTTCATGATTATGCATATATTTTATTTAAAACAAGAACTTTGTCTGGTACTTGTCAAAAAGTAATTCTGTTAATCCCCAGGCGCCTTCGAGTCTAAGTCAGGCTTGAAGAAGTTTTTGTTGATAAGGAAAGCCATAAATTCCTCTCCTCTGGAAAATTTAGGGGTTTCTGTAATTGTTATCTTTGTGCGAAGAATTCCTTGATTATCTCATCTCTTTCTTGAGCTAGTTAAAAAGCATCTTGCATAGTATAGTTTCTATTTTAACATTGTGTTATAACCTAAAAATACATTCAACACACTACTTGAGAGAATTAATACAGCATAACTTTCCAACATTACACATATAATATTCATTGTAAATATTGCGTAAAGCCAATCATAAAATATGCATTTTTCACAGAATGGTCCCTTTCACTGCAGTTCCAGAGTCTTCTCTGCAACAGACTTAAAATATACATAATCCCCAGGCTGTACACTATGTACTGGTTCATAACAATTCTTTGGTCACCTCTTGTGCTTTGGTAGTTCTAGTAGGGAAAGCTTCTGGCCACCCTGAAAAGGTATCTGTTAACATCAATAGGTATCTATACCCCCCCTCTCCTGGGCAGTTCTGAAAAATTAATTTGCTGTTGTTGTCCAGGTTCATGTCCTCTCTTAATTATTTGTTCAAGTTTTGTTTTAGGGATATTTTTGGGATTAGTTTGGAGGCAAAGGCTACATTGGCGAGTCACCTGAATCACTGTATTTTGCAAGTTTCTGGCTAGGATTCTCTTTTTCAAGTAATTATACAAGGCATCTATTCCCTATTGTGTTTTTTCCTGTTCATCTGTCACTTATGACTATAGCATGTAAGAGGAGATCATCAGCTTTCCTTTCTCCGCATCTGTAACAGCCTACCCCTCTTGATTATAACTTCTGCTTTTTCAGCAAGTCTTTATTCCTTTTTACTGTATCTTGGCTTACTTTCAATAGAAATTTGTCCATCTGGGATTAAGGCTGCCTCAAGTGTCTCAACAATTACCTCACCTTTAACTGCTTCTTTTGTCTCTCTGTCTGCCAGCTCATTCCCTTCTTCTAATTCAGAGCTCACTTTTTTGTGTGCCTCGATGTGCGTGACAGCTGGACTGCCTCCAACAGCTCTATTATCTCTTGTGTGTGTTTAATACTTTTTCTTTGCGAGTTCAGCAGTCCTCTTTCCTTCCAGATGGCTGGCTCCATGCGCATGGACTACCCCAAATGCATACCTCGAGTCCATAAATATTGATTTTCTTTCCTTTTGCCAGCTCCAAAGCCTGGGTTAAGGCAATTATTTCAGCCTTCTGTGCCGAGATGAATGTGTTGGTCAGTAATGATCTAGACTCTATTACCCCATGGCTCGTGCCAACCGCATACCCAGCATGTCTTTTTCTGCTGATGACATAGCTACTTCCATCAGTAAACCAGGTCTCAGTGTCCCCGAGAGGGGTGTCCTTCAAATCTGGACAACTGGAGTAGGTAACTTTGATGGTCTCCAGGCCATCCTGGATCACCGGTTCTCCCATACTACCACTGAGGAAAGAAGCTGGGTTCACAATGTTAGTCACGACAACTTCTACATCATCTTGGTCCACCATTATGACTTGGTATTTCAAGAATTTCTGTGGAGAGAGCCAATGTCCCTTTTACTTCCAGCATTGCAGACACTGTGTGGGACACTAGCAGAGTCATCTTCTGGCCCAGGATGAAGCCGCGCGCTTCTCGGATGTTCACCGCCACCGCCGCAACAGCTCCGAGGCATCCCAGCCATCCCTTAGCTGCCGCATCCAGCCGCTTAGAGAGGTAGGCAACCGCCCCGCATCACGGGCCCAGATCTCGCGCTAGTATTCCCAAAACAATTCCCTGCTTTTCATGCGAAAACAGGAATGGTTTACTGTCATCTGGAAGTCTTAGTGCTCAAGCTGACATGAGGGCCTTCCTTAGCTGGCCAAAGGGTCGTACTGCTTCTTTCATCCATTGGAGATCTCAGTTTCCTTCCCTGATAACAGCATACAGGGGTTTAACTAACAGTTTATAATTATACACTTACAGTCCTTTATTGTCTGGGGTTTTGGGGTTTGGCATATTGCTTCCTTGTCATTTTGCATTAGAGTCTTTGTCCAGCACTGCCCTCATAACTAAAGGAGATGACTGTTTGTTTTACTATCTGAGCCTTTTCCTGAAATACTCTATATTTTTGGAAACCCAAAAAGTTCAGGAGGCTTACCGTCCACTCCACGTATGCCTCTTGGGTTCCAGTAGTTATCCGGAGGCCATCTACTTACTGCAGCAGCTGTCCTTCCTCTGATGAAGCTGCCCAGGACTCTAAATCTCTTGTAGGTTGCTCTCCAAATATCCCGGGGCTGTTATTAATACAGTCCATGTGAGCTGAGTCTTACGCCAACTTTTGGGATTTTCCCATTCGAAGGCAAAATTTTTCTGGCTGGCTTCATGAGGAGGGAGGCAAAAGAAGGCACCCTTCCAATCAGAAATGGTAAATTAGGTTAATTCAGCTGTTAAACAGGCTAACAAAGCGCAGGGGTTGGCAACCACCGGGTATAAATCCTCGGTTATCTTATTAACAGCTCTTAAATCTTGTACTATTCGGTAAGATCCACCAGGCTTTTTAACATGTAAAATAGGAGTATTGAACTCAGACTGACACTCTTTTAATAGCCCTATGTGTAAAAAATTCTCAATTACTGGACTAATCTCTTCTGTCTTTCTTCTTTAAGGGATATTGTTTAACTCTAACTGGTTGTTTCCTTTCTTTAAGATTAACTTGCACCGAGGGTGCATTCTTTGCTCTTCCTGGTATGTTAGAAGCCCACACCTCAGAAGATACCTGATCCTTTACCTCCAAAATAATCTCCCCATCTTTTGCTTTTAACTGCTACACAAACCTATAAATGCCCACTTGTTTTCCAAATTTACAAAAATACGCTTTTTCAGATTGGCCAGTTGCTCCCCTTACCATAACATAATTATCTGTTATAGACATTAAGGCTTTATTTAATACCAAGTAGGTTTCCCCCATGTCTACTATAAATTCTATTTTCTTCATTTCCATTTTTCTCCAACAACTTGCTGTTATTTCCTTGCTCCTCACGACCAGTGGCTACTAAAATCCTTATAGCTCTCTGAGTAGCCTTTGTTTCTTTAAGATGATAAAGTGCCCGTCTCAGCCTTCTCTACCAAAATGTCTGTGTATACCACAACTTTTTACACTGAATACAGCAAAAACAAACCCTGGGTTCACAAGGGTAGCTTTTTGAATGAGCAACCTCTACCAATTTTGGTCTCTTCTGATTTCTGATTTTATTTATAGGACACCCGAGCTACTTATTGTTATTCACTGTACCTAAACAATGTTTCACAAAATTTTACAGTCCTTTCCTAGTTTTTCCTGCACAATCCAATCTTCATGTACTAAGTATGACTTTGAACACAGTAACTTTAAAATCTCTGGTTCAAAATCAGCTCAACTAAAGTTTTGTTTCTATTGATACAGGGCACACTCAATTTGCTGCCTCGTGGAATAACAATAATATTGTTTTGCACACATTCCCCAAGATCAAGTCCAAAGTAGTGAGGTAAAGGGACTCCTTTGATCTGTTTCGCCACGATTAAAACAAATGAAAAGGCTGTGCCTGTTACAGCGAAAGCTCTGATATGCCTACAAACACAAATGGGGGGGGGGGGGCAATTCCTGCAATTCTTTTAATTTGTTTTAAATGTATATAAATTCCCACACTAGTTTTTCCACATAAAATGCTGCACTTGTTGCAAACAAAATCTTAAAATCTCTACAGACACAACTATACAGTTTCAAGAATCAAATTACCACAATGCGGGGGAAAAACCACACAACTCCCCTGTACCTGAAATCTAGGGAATCAACTTAGAATATGCTCTATTACAGCTCTGCCAGCCCACAAACACTGGCTCAAGTTAAAACACTTTGAAAAGGGTTGCTTAACCCCTTAAACTCAGGCTCAACCTTAATGTACAGCTTAACAGCACAGTTCACACAAAGTATTTCAGAACCATTTCTGCCCAGTTTCAAACTGAAACCAACAAAATTCCTTGCCGTTCAGAATTTCAGGAGGTACCAGCCAACTTAGGGCCACAGGCCCCTGGACACGAATGCCGGCCCTTTTCCCTGTGACACAAAACTCATCACCCTGGGTTCCTGATGTCAGTTTGTAGGAGGCACTTTGAATTGCCAGGGCAGTTCAAATTGGAGGTGGCAGCAGGTTGGGTTTGGGAGACATCCCGGACCATTCGGAATTTCCACAGGCATCCACCCACTCAAGGCCACGGGCCCCTAGTCACGATTGCCAGCCCTCTTCTCTGTGAAACAAAACTCACCACCCCAGGTTCCTGGTGTCAGTTTGCAGGAGGCGCTTGGCACTGCCAGGGCAGCCCGCGTTGGAGGTGGTGGCAGGCTGGGTATGGGAGACATCCTGCGCCGTTCTCAATTTCAGGAGGTGCCTGGCCACTCAGGGTCACTGGTCCCTGAACACGAACGCCAGTGTGTTTCCTTGTGAAACAAAACTCACCACCCTGGGTTCCTGATGTCGGTTTGTAGGAGGTACTTGGCACTGCCAGGGTAGCCTGAGCTGGAGGCAGTACCAGGTTGGGTCTGGGAGACATCCCGTGCCATTTGGAATTTTAGGAGGCAGCAGCCTACTCAAGGCCACAGGTCCCTGGACATAAATGCCCTGTGAAACAAAACTTGCCACCCCCATGTGTTGATGTCAGTTTAGAGGAGATGTTTGACACTTCAAGGGCTGCCTGAGTCCGTGGTGCGGGCAGCTTTGCCCTGGGAAAAATCCTGTGCTGTTTGGACTTGGAGGAGGCAGAAGGCCACTCGGGGCCACAGGCCCCTGGACACATCTGCTGCCCCTTTTCCCTGTGAAACCAAACTCACCCTCCCTGTGCATTGTCTGTTCGCAGGAGGCGTGCGGCACTCCAAGGGCATCGAGAGTTCTCAGTGTCAGCAGCTGCGGTCTCTCAGGAATTGTTCACTGTCTGCAGTTTTGAGGTAGAATCCCAGTTTTGGCCACGGGCACAGAGAGAGGATATACAGTTAATTTCCTTGGAAAGTAAAGTCTAGCACCCCATCGTTCACAGGGTAGACGAAGGGTTTTGTAGGGGAGGGAACTCCCCACGGGACCTTTCTTCACCTCATCCCCCACTCCACGGTGTAGCAGTTCCCCATGTGACCGGCTGCTTTTAGAGGGTTACCCGGTGTCACGGTTTAGAATGGGAGGAAATTCAGGGAAGTGATACAAAGCTTTTTCTGTAACTAACAGCTTGTAAAGGTGCCGGTGTTGGAGTAGTGGTTGCTGCTGCCTAAAATCTGTCCCCCACAAGCCTCTCCTGTGGAAAAGCAAGTTGAGATAACCTTCAGGCAACACAGTCAGACCCTTCAATCAACACTCACTGCAGGTGGCTTAGCGATAAAGGCAATAAAGGCTCTTTTTGCATGGTTTTATTCCAGCGGAGGATATCACATGCGGCTGAAGGTAAAAAAAGCGAGGTAAAAAAAGAGACCGATCGCGTGCAGGAGACGGCTTAAGAAGGGGAAGGGGGCAGAGCTAAGGGCTGGGCAGAGGGGTTTGGTCTCCAGGGAAAGGGGGGTGGCCACCAGGGATACCAATCCAGCGAGAGGACAGGGAAAGGAGAAACCAGGGGAAGTTACACGCAGGAGGTTGCGGCCGAAGCCCAAATGGGAGAGTGTTTTTCTCCTCAGGAGGACTAACTCTACGGTGAGTAGTTACTGCCGTTGCCAGGGGCGAGGACTTGGGAATTGACTGAGGTGGGAGAGTTCATGGGATGCTATAAGCTTGTTGAACCACTGCGAAGCTGGAGACGCCTCAGTGAAACACACACGTTAAAGACGAAAAAAACCGGGAACTCTCTTTCGGTCGGTGAGGAGGTGGCGGGCCCCGGCCCCCCATCTCAGCCAGGCCGGTCCGGGCGGTCCCGCTGCGGGCCGGGCCCCTTCTCCCCTCCCCGGGCCGTCCGGCCGGCTCCCCCATCGGCTCCGGTCTGGCCGGGCCGGGCCCCAGCAGCTGCCGGGCGGGAAGGCGGGGGAGGCTGCGGAGCCCTGGCTGGAGCGGCGCTGGCCGCGGCTGTGAAGCGCTTACCGTCAGGGCCCGTCCCCCTCAGCGTGGCTGAGATCAGAGACCCCTGCGGCTCGCGCCCAAAACCAAAAACCTGCCGCGAAGCCAGTCCCGACACAGCCCAGTCGCAGATCCTCGCCGCGAGTTACCGGCGGGTCAGGTGGGCCTCGGGCGTAATGGTAACCCTTTCAATACTTCAGTCGTCTCTCGAGTAAGAGAAAAAAAACAAAATGCAAGCATGTAAAAGAACAACATAAAGGCATCGAAGTCAGTAAAGAAGTTAAGTCCCGCATGGGAGGGAGGAGGAGATGCCTTGTTTTTAGAGCTAAAATCCTCTTATGAGTTATTGAAAAAAAGACTCTTTTTCCTTATAACGCACAAAAGAGATGAAAGTGTTCAAATTGATATCAAGCAAAAGCCTCCATGCTAAAATAAACAATGTTAAAATAACTGTAATCCCATAAGAAGTTTAAACAGAAAAAGAAGGAAAATTAGTGCTGTGCTTCTCCAAAAAGAAACAGATTTCTGTTACCAGAGATAAAAATAATTTTAGAGATTGATAATAAAAACTTTTGCCTTTAAACAGCTCATCTTTAAAACAATCCCCCATAAGTCAACACAGCCCATCAACAAGGTGTGGGAAGGCTCGTAAAAATGAAAAAAAATTCACGATAGCAGAATTCCCCAGACAACTGTTATTCATAACAAAATTAAGCACCACAAGAAAACTGTTTTTTTTCCTCTTGTAAAGAAATCTCCATCACCTTAACAACACAGCCTTCTCTCGCTAAGTAAAGTGGAAAAAAACTATTTTGAAAGTAATAAACGGACTACAAATCTTACCTTTAGTTTCTTTATATTATCAGTGGGAAAGAAAAAGTTGTGGGGGAAGAGAAGTGTTCTGAAAGGTTTGTTTTAATTCTTACTATCTTTTTTTTCCTTCTAGTTACTTTTAATAAAATTCTCTTTATACCCTTTTAAAGTTTTAAATCTACTTTACTTTTCTTCTATCTCCCAGCAACAAGTGAGTGTTTTATTAATTAACCAACACCAAACCCGCCACACCCGGGCACACCCGCACAGGGAGTTGTTACTCCAGAGGCGTTAACGAGGCTATCCCACTGTCCTTCTAGGAACCATCCATCAGGGCCCGGGGGGCAGCCGGACGCGTCTGTTCACGGAGCATCCATTCGAGAAAACGCCGAGGGAAAAGCCCTCTTACCGACGGGCAGCACCTGAGCCGGCAGGGCAGCGTGTGGGGTTCCAGGGGAGAGCTTTCAACTTTCCGCTTTTATCGTGTCAATCCCTCCCTAGAGTCCTCAGTCCTTCCGCAGCACCTCCAGAAAACCGAGGGGTTATTAGGAGAAAAGGGGTTTAAATTGAGGGGAAAAGCTTCCTTTTCCATTATTTTTTGTGTTCAAATTGTGAGGGAATCCCCTTCTCTTGCAGTTTTAATGGTCTCAATTGAAAGTATTCCTGCCTCTTTTATGCTGTTAGGGGTGTTAATTGACAGGCAATTCCCATTTTTCAGTATTTTCCACTTTAAGTAGAAGGGGAAAACCTTGGCAGTGCTTTCTTATGGGTTTGAATTAAGGGTCACTGCCCCTTTTTGTTGTCCTAAGGCTTAAATTGAGGGGGAAGCCAGCTGTACCTACTTTGTTTCATCACTGGAGAGATTTAAAGTGAGGAACACCCCTCTTTTTCCAATATTTTAGGGGATTAAATTAAAGGATAGAAGCCATTTATTTGCCATTGTATCAGTTTCACTGGAGGTAACTGCCTAAATTCCTCATTTTAAGGGGTTCACCTGATGGAAGCTCTTTCTTTTTCAGCATTTTAAGGGTTTAAAACTACATTTCAGGGCACTTCTATCTGTGACCTGGGACTAAATATCTCAGACAAGGGCAAGCCAGGCCTGTACTTAATCCTAATGCTGCCCAGGAATCCATTATTTTTCTTATTTTTATTTAGAATATAGATAGCGCTAATTAGAGGTCCCAAGGAGACTTGGACCTCATTAGTGTTCTCCACCCTACTTAGTCACATGTGGAATACTACTTACTAGTCACTAAGGAATAATTATGTAAGTTAACAACGAGTTACCCAACTTACCTAGTTATGCTGCCTAAACACAAAGTTCGATTTCTTACTGCTTTTCTGCCCTTTTGCTCAATGCAGCTGTAGAAGAAAAAAAAAAAACAAACAAACAAGCTTTGTCACTTCCCTGAAGATCAAGCCCTTTACTCCCCTTGAATTCAAGTCAGAGGAGCCAAACAGCTACAGCTCCTCTGAGGGCTTTTATACCTGGTGGGATTTGCCCCCCCCCCCCCCCTTCCCAGGCATCATGGGAACAAGAGGCGGGCCCAATCAGGGGTATATTAACCCCAGCCTTTCCTAAGGGGCTTCATTCCTTCTTTGGGATTCACTGGGGTAAGAGGTCTCCTCTCATTTCAGTGAAGAGGCTCTTTCAGTTTATCTCAGCTTGTTTTCAGCAGGTGCTTTTGGGCATCTGAAGCAATGGGGGATTTGAACATACTGTGAAGAATACAGAATTGAACACAGGGAGTATTTACATTCATGATTTTGGGTTGTGTGTTCAGGGGTGATTAGGTGCTTTTGTAATTTCTGGGTTTGTTCTTTCTATGTATTTTTTACAAGGAGCACAACTTCCTGAAATTCCAGGCTGTGTCAAGTGCAACACTTCAGATTTTTTTCAGCAGATTCACCGTGTCACAAGAGGGACCTGCTCCGTGTGGAAGATGATGTTTGAGATTGAGTCTTCAGATGAGTGAAGTTGAGGATTGTGACTAGGAGAGGGAGGGTGAGTAGATGTCTGGTTAGGAGTTATTGGGGGAGGGGGGGTTTGAAGGCAGCAGGGTGAGAAATGGTGTCTATTTGAGGCCCCCCCAAGGTTTTTAGCAAGCATGGCAGAGGCATTCACATGTCTTAGAGCACCCCAGCTCATCTACAGCACTCACAGAAATACCATGTAACTTTGGATCTCTCTAACCCAGGTGCTAGTCATAACAGCTATGGCCTTGGACCCAGGGTGAAGCTGGAGCCTTGAGGACCTAGGCATACTTAGGAGAGGTCAAGGAGCTGACTCGCTGGGATTTGGCCCACATAGCACTACAGTCACGCATTGATTTTGGTGTTCTTTATTGTAGCTCACTAAGAGGATAACCGGCGATCACGGGGCCTTCCGAGGCCGACTCATTTCAGGTCCAACGTGGATTCACATCGCCAGTCATCCGAAAGATAAGTCACGGGCCACGGCCTGGAGATGGGATGATCGTCGGGTAGTGGACTGGAAATTCCTGGGACAGATTTAAAAATTAGCAGAGGGTAAAGGGATGTCCTCTAAGGGGCTTTAAGGACAGCTCAAGGGAGAGGCCCTACTTTTGATTGCAGCTGTGGGGTGTGCAGTGCAGAACAGTTCCGGTCTGTGTTGTGTTGTGCCGTGTACTGTGTTTCGTAGCGTATCATTGGGGTGCCTTGGATCAGGCCTTTTCCCCTCGAGGGCCTTACCGCAAGCATCAGCCACGATCTCTAGGTTCTCGAACGCTCGCGCTTCTCGGCACGACGCCGATACAGTTTGTTCTTTTCCTGGCGGTCTCGGCCACGTCTCCGAGTCCCAGTTCAGAAGCATCGAGTCAGATGACTTTTGAGGCCTTGCTCCCAGCAATATCACCGTCCATCCTTTCCAGCCATGAGTTGTAACGTCCTGGTGCTTATAAGATTGTAGGGATACAGAGAGCATTCTAAATGTAGCATTGTCTCATGGTCAACTCGATCATTGTGACCAACAGTTCTTCTAACAGGTCACTCTGTCAGTCTTTTCTTTTGCTCCCTAGAGCTTCCGCCATGCACTGTTGCCATAGCATCAGGCAACTCTTTCGGCATCCTCTCGGTCCTTGCCATTATTCTTCTTGCCAGGAAGATTTCTATCATCCTTCTGTCACAATCTTATTAACATAATGCGTTGTTTGTCTTTAGCGTCCCCTCGTTTGTCACGTCCTGTCCTGTGTCACGGGTGTAAGCACCTATTTGTCCTGAAGCTGTTCTGCCCTGCTGCATTACCTGGTGTAATAGGACAAGTCCCCGGGACTTGAAATTTGTAATGCAGGGTATAGTTGGACTCTAGATGGTATTCTTAGATTAACGTAAGGTGTCTGGAGCTGTTAAGTTATCCTGCAGCTATTTGACTTTTGTCCTTAACTTTCTTTCAGATGCGGGTGGATTAAATCCGTGGCAGAGCGCCCCATCCCTGGAGAGGGGGTTCCCTGGGTGGGTCAGTCACCATTTCTCTCTGCAGTGGAAGTGTAAATGGCGACTGTGTGTTAGAGCACTGTTTTCTGTCTTTATATTTAGGCATTAAATCCGGATGTCAGCAATCAAGGTGAGCAGGTTGCAGAAGCAGTTGTTCTCGCTCGGGTCTCAATTTCTGGTGCAACTCTAAGCCTCCATTCTCATTTGTGCGTTTTAGGCAATCTACTCGGAGTATGCCAAACCCCCATCACCATCTGGCTGATGGACCAGGTTTCCTGTGCTTGTGAGCCGTCTGGAAATATTTCAGCACTCTGTGATGAAGCCTTGAAATCTTGTATTTCAAGGTGACATCCAGGTAGCCTTTGGCGATGGCTGAGGGTTTGCGGTGAGTTAGGGAGATCGGGAGGAGGAGCCAGGGTCCACTTAGGTTTCAGCAATGGCACATCACTTTGTCCCTTCTTCACCTAGGCATACCCTGTGATGACTGCGTCAGCCTCTGAGCACGGCCGAAGCGTGTGGCCCGAGCACCTGGGTGTTCTTAGGAGAATGGTGAGTAGCGGAATTGCTGGGTTTTGTCTATCGTGCAGCTAAGATCACGCAGTGCTGTTTGGTTTTCTTGATTGTAGCTGAGCAAGGGACCACAGCCCGGAGATTGCAGGAAATTCCCAGGAGGCGGGGCAGCCTTCCTTTGCACCCAATGTGGATTCTCATCCCCGGACGTCCTAGAGATAAGTCAAGGGCTACGAACAATAGAGGGGGTGAAAGTGAGGCGCTGGGAGGGCTTTTTGAGTCAGCTTTGGTGGCGGGGATGTCCAAGAAGTGTCCCCTTAGGCCACCTAAAGGGAAATTGTTTCTTTTGATCACAGTGCTGAGGTGCTCAGGGCAGAGCAATCCTGGTGTGTGTTGTGTCACGTGTCTCTTGTGCATTCTGTGTGTTTGGGTATATCATGTCATATGGCTTTTACCTTAGCCCTTGGAGGGGCCTATCAGAAACCTGGCCTCATGGCATCTGTGATCTTTGCATTCCTTGGCCTGGCACCAATGCAATAGGACTCTTGATTCTGGAGGTCAGACAGGCATCCGAATTGCATCTCTCAAATGTCTTTTAAAGTCTTGTTCTGAACGGTGTTGACAGCTGCGCACCGCAATGATCCGTTAGAGCAGATTAGGACTTGTGAGAATGCAAAGCTAGCTAGAGCCTTCTTTACATAGGATCCTTGGGCATTCATCTTTGTGATTCTCTGAAGAAATCATTCTGTTAGCATCTTGTTCCTTCAGGGTTCTCTGACCCACACCAGCTTGCCATCAATCTCACCTAGGTCATCTCGTTCTGCAATCTCTCGGTCCTCGCAGGCATTCTTCTCTCCGAGAGCTCTCTCTCCCTGTTGTGTCCCCTCATTTGTCATGTCCTGTCCTGTGTCACGGGTGTCTGCACGTCTTTGTTCTGGACCTGCTCTACCCTGCTGCATAGCCTGTAATAGGACAAGTTTGGGGGACTTGAAATTTGTAATGCAGGGTGTAGTTGGGCTCCAGATTGTATTTGTAGATTGACATGACACGATTGGTGCTGTAAAGTTATCCTGTAGCCATTTGACATTAGTTGTAACTTTCTTTCAGATGCAGATGGATTAAATCTGTGGCAGAGTCCCCCAATCCCAGGTCAAGGGGTTCTCATGAGCAGGTCAGTCACTATTTGTGCTTGCAGGGGAAGCATAAATGGTGACTATGTGATAGCACTCGTCTTTGTCTTTATTTTTAGGAAGTCAAGGCAGATAGCAGCAGACAAGGTCAAGTGTGCAAGGTCAGTGAGCAGTGGACAGAAGCAGTTGTTCTTGTTCACGTCACAATTTTTGGTGCAACTCTAAGCATCCATTCTCATTTGTGTGCTTTAGGGAATCCACCTGGAGTATGCCAAGTGCTGTCACCAACTGGCTGATGGACCGGGTTTCCTGTGCTTTTGAGCCCTCTGGAAGTAGGACAGGGCCCTGTGATGAAGCCTTCAAATTTTGTATTTCAAGGTCCCCTCTGGGTAGGCCAAGGGAATGGCCAAGGAGTCGCGGTGAGTCGGGGAGGTAGGGAGGAGGAATGAGGGTCCACTCAAGTTTCAGGAATGCCCAGTCACCTTATCTCCACTTAACCTAGGCGTACCTTGCAACAATGGTGTCGGCCTGCGAGCATGGCCGAAGAGCGCGGCCTGACCACTGGTGCTTCTTCGGAGACGGTGAGTAGCAGAATTGTCAGGTTTTGGCCGATGTGCTGTTAAGATTGTGCAGTGATGTTTGGTTTTCTTTCTCTTGGCAGACTAAGAGCCAACAGCCTGGTGACGGCTGGAACTTCCCAGACAGGGAGGCGGCCTTCTTTTGCACCCGACAGGGATTTGCATCCCCAGATGCGTGCAAGATAAGTCGTGGGCTACAGAGGGGATGGAAGCGGTGTGCTGGGTTGGGACTCCCCGGGAGGGGTTTTTGTCTCTGTTTTGGTGATGCGGATGTCCAAGAAGTGTTCCCTTAACCCACCTAAAGGGAAAGGGTCTCTTTTGATCGCAGTGCTGAGGTGCGCTGGGCAGAGCAGTTCCGGTGTGTGTCGTGTCACTTGTCTCTTGTGCATTCTGTGTTGTTTGGGTCTCTCATGTCCTATATCTTTTTTACCTTAGCCCTTTGAGGAGCATATGGGTCACCCTGGCCTCATTCTTGGCATCTGTGATCTCTGCGTTCCTTGGCCTGGCACCAGTGCCTTAGGACTTTTGTCTCAGGAGCCCTGACATGTATTGGAATCGCATCTCTCTTTAGAAGCATCCAGTCAGATGTCTTTTAAGGTCTTGTTCTGAGCTGTACAGACAACAGTGCGCCGCAACGATCCATTATAGCAGACTAGGACTTGTGAGAATGCTAAGCTAGGTAGATCATTCTTACCATGGGCTTCTTGAGCATCAGTTTGTGCAGTTCTTGGAAAACATCATTCTCTTAGCATCTTGTACCTGCAGAGCTCTCTGAGCCCCGTCGACTCACCGTCAATCTCACCTAGGTCATCTCGTTGCGCAATCTCAGTCCTCGTGGGCATTCTTTTTGCCAAGAGATTTCTCTCCCTGTTGCGTCCCCTCGTTTGTCACGTCCTGTCCTGTGTCACGGGTGTCTGCACATATTTGTCCCGGAGGTGCTCTGCCCTGCTGCATAGCCTGGTGTAATAGCACAAGTCCCGGGGACGTGCAATTTGCAATGGGGGATATAGTTGTACTCCTGATGGTATTCCTAGATTCTCACAAGATGTTTGGAGTTGTTAAGTTATCCTGCAGCTGTTTGAGTTTTGTCCTAAACTTCTTTCAGATGCAGACAGTTAAAATCTGGGGCAGAGCGCCCTTCCTGGGTCAGGGAGTTTCCCTGAGAAGGTCAGTTGCTGTTTGTATTTGCAGGGGAAGCATAAATGGGGCCCATGTTACAGCGCTCGCCTTTGTCTTTATTTTTAGGTAGTCAAGGTAGATAACAGCAGTCAAGGCCAAGTGTGCGAGGTGAGCAGTGGACAGAAGCAGTTGTTCTTGCTCAGGTTTGTTTTTGGTGCAACTCTAAGCATCCATTCTTCTTTGCGTGCTTTACGGAATCCACTCAGAGTATGCATAGCCCCCGTCACCAACTGGCTGATGGACCGGGTTTCCTGTGCTTTTGAGCCCTCCGGAAGTATTACAGGACCCTGTGATGAAGCCTTCAAATTTTGTATTTCAAGGTCCCCTCTGGGTAGGCCAAGGGAATGGCCAAGGAGCTGTGGTCAGTCAGGGATGTCGGGAGGAGGAACGAGGGTCCACTCGCTCCACAAGTTTCAGCATTGCCACATCACCTTGTCTCCACTTAACCTAGGTGGACCCTGTGACGACGATGTTGGCCTCCAAGCACGGCCGAAGTTTGCAGGCCAAGCACCTGGGCATTCTTCGGAGACGGTGAGTAGCAGAATTGTCAGGTTTTGGCCGATGTGCTGTTAAGATTGTGCAGTGATGTTTGGTTTTCTTTCTCTTGGCACACTAAGAGCCAACAGCCTGGTGACGGCTGGAACTTCCCAGACAGGGAGGCGGCCTTCTTTTGCACCCGACAGGGATTTGCATCCCCAGATGCGTGCAAGATAAGTTGTGGGCTACAGAGGGGATGGAAGCGGTGTGCTGGGTTGGGACTCCCCGGGAGGGGTTTTTGTCTCTGTTTTGGCGATGCGGATGTCCAAGAAGTGTTCCCTTAACCCACCTAAAGGGAAAGGGTCTCTTTTGATCGCAGTGCTGAGGTGCGCTGGGCAGAGCAGTTCCGGTGTGTGTCGTGTCACTTGTCTCTTGTGCATTCTGTGTTGTTTGGGTCTCTCATGTCCTATATCTTTTTTACCTTAGCCCTTTGAGGAGCATATGGGTCACCCTGGCCTCATTCTTGGCATCTGTGATCTCTGCGTTCCTTGGCCTGGCACCAGTGCCTTAGGACTTTTGTCTCAGGAGCCCTGACATGTATTGGAATCGCATCTCTCTTTAGAAGCATCCAGTCAGATGTCTTTTAAGGTCTTGCTCTGAGCTGTGTCAACAGCCACACACCGCAATGATCCATTATAGCCGATTAGGACCGATAAGAATGCGAAGCTAGCTAGAGCCTTCGGACCATAAGATTGTTGGACATTCATCTCTGCGGTTCTCTTAAATCATTCTGTTAGCATCTTGTTCCTGCAGGGTTCTCTGAGCCTCATCGGCTCTGAGCCGTCCGTCTCATCTAGGTCATCTCGTTCCGCATTCTCCCGGCGCTCGCCGGCATTCTTCTCACCGAGAGCTCTCTCTCCCTGTCGCGTCCCCTCGTTTGTCACGTTCTGTCCTGTGTCACGGGTGTCTGCACGTATTTGTCCCGGACCTGCTCTGCCCTGCTGCATGGCCTGTAACAAGACAAGTCCCAGGAGTTGAAATTTCTGATGCAGGGTGTAGTTGGGCTCTAGATTGTGTTTGTAGATTGACATGTTTGGTGCTGTTAAGTTATCCTGCAGCCATTTGACATTACTCCTACCTTTCTTTCAGATGCAGATGGATTAAATCTGTGGCAGAGCCCCCAATCCCAGGTCAAGGGGTTTTCCCTGAGAAGGTCAGTCACTGTTTGTGTTTGCAGGGGAAGCATAAATGGTGACTATGTGACAGCACTCGTCTTTGTCTTTATTTTTAGGATGTCAAGGTAGATAGCAGCAGACAAGGTCAAGTGTGCAAGGTCAGTGAGCAGTGGACAGAAGCAGTTGTTCTCGCACAGGTCTCAATTTCTGGTGCACCTCTAACCATCCGTTCTCATTTGTGTGCTTTAGACCATCCACTCGGTGTACGCTAAGCCCCTGTCATCAGGTGGCGGACGGACCGGGTTTCCTGCACTCGTGAGCCCTCCGGAAGTATGACGGGACCCCGTGATGAAGCCCACACATCTTGTATTTCAAGGTCCCGTCTGGGTAGCTCACGGGAACGGCCGAGGAGCTGCGGTGAGTCGGGGAGGTAGGGAGGAGGAGAGGGGGTCCACTCCAGTTTCAGCCGTGCCCAGTCACCTTGTCTCCACTTAACCTAGGCGTACCTCGTGACGGCAGCGTCGGCCTCGGAGCACGGCCGAAGCGTGCGGCCAGAACGCCAGGGCCCTCTTAGGAGAAGGTGAGTAGCAGAATTGTCAGGTTTTGGCCCATGTGCTGTTAAGATTGTGCACTGATGTTTCCTTTTCTTTGTCTTGGCAGACGAAGAGATAAGAGGTGACAGCTGGAACTTCCCAGACGGGGAGGTGGCCTTCTTTTGCACTCGACAGGGATTTGCACGCCCAGAAGTGTGCAAGATAAGTCGAGGGCTACGACCCACTGAGGGGAGGGAAGCGGGGTGCTGGCTTGGGACTGCCTGGAAGGGATTTTTGAGTCTGCTTTGGAGATGGGGATGTCTAAGAAGCGTCTCATTAGGCCACCTAAAGGGAAAGCGTCTCTTTTTAATCTCAGCGCTGAGGTGCGCAGGGCAGAGCAGTTCCGGCGTGGGTCGTGTCACTTGTCTCTTGTGCATTCTGTGTTGTTTGGGTCTGTCACGTCACTTGTCTTTTTTTACCTTAGCTGTCTGAGGGTCATCTTGGCATCTGTGATCTTTGCGTTCCTCGGCCCGGCACCAACGCCACAGGCCTTTTGACTCGGGAGTCCCGACAGGCATCGCAGTCGTATCTGTCTTTAGAAGCATCCGGTCGGATGTCTTTTAAGGTCTCGTTCTGAGCGGTAGCGACAGCCGCACACCCCAACGATCCATTATAGCGGCTTAGGACTCGTGAGAATGCCAAGCTAGGTAGCTCATTCTTACCGTAGGCTTTTCAGGCATCCGCTCTTGCAGTTCTCGGAAGACATAGTTTTCTTAGCATCTTCTTCCTGCAGGGTTCTTTGAGCCTCATCGGCTCCGAGCTGTCCGTCTCACCTAGGTCATCTCCTTCCGCAATCTCTCTGTCCTCGCGGGCATTTTTCTCGCCAAGAGATTTTTCTCCTCGTGGCGTCCCCTCGTTTGTCGTGTCCTGTCCTGTGTCACGGGTGTCTGCACGTATTTGTCCCGGAGCTGCTCTGTCCTGCTGCATAGCCTGGTGTAATTGCACAAGTCCTGGAGACCTGCAATTTGGAATGGGGGATGTAGTTGTATTCTAGATGGTATTCCTAGATTCACACAGGATGCTTGGACCTGTTAAGTTATCCTACAGTTGTTTGAATTTTCTCCTGACTTTCTTTCAGATGCAGACATTTAAGGTCTGTGGCAGAGCGCCCCTCCTGGGTCAGGGGGTTTTCCCTGAGAAGGTCAGTCGCTGTTTGTATTTGCAGGGGAAGCATAAATGGTGACTATGTTACAGCGCTGTTCTTTGTCTATTATTAGGAAGTCCAGGCAGATAGCTGCAGTCAAGGCCAAGTGTGCCAGGTGAGCAGTGGACAGAAGCACTTGTTCTCGCACAGGTCTCAGTTTCTGGTGAAAGTCTAAGCATCCCCTTTTTCTTTTTTTTTTTTTATTTTATTTTAGGCAGTCCTCTTGCAAGATGTCTCTGATCCCAGATGTCTGAGGCCAGGTGGGTGCAAGCTTAAGGTGTAGGTGGGCGTACTTGTCAGGTCAGGGTGGTGGTCTTTTCTCAGTATCTCAGTGTGGTTTTTTTTTGCTTTGTTTCTTTGCAGGTGTCATTGCCGCCCTAGGCGTGTGAAGGAACAGAGTCAAGCGGGTGAGTCGGCATTTAGGCAGGGTGACTCATAGGTGACCGTTATGCGGCAGCACGCTAAGCCTGTACCTTTTCCTTTTGTAGGTATCCTCCTGGCAGCCTGTTGAGTCGCATCAAGATTTCAGGTGAGCCGGGGCAGTGGTGCGTCAGAGTTCCGGGGATTCCTCTTTTGCAGGGCGCTAGTTGCATTTTCTGTTTTGTCTTAGGTATCGTGAGGAGGCGCATAGCTGAAGTTTGGAAACGGCAGCACCGAAGCGGATGTAGAGAACATGTCGCCGTCCACGTCCGCCTGATGATGGATTTTGTCCGGTCGTCTTGCAAAAGCTAAGTGTCGGGGCCAGTAGGTGGGAGAAGGGGAAAAACCTTTAGTATCACAGGAGACAATTAGATGTTAGGTTAGAGGAGAGGCCCATAGTGGGACGGGCCCCTCGGAAGCAGAGGGAGAGGGTTTCTCCTCAGCCTCACCAGAGTCTTTGCCGGGCAGGGCAGTTCCGATCCGTCTTCGCGTCCTCGCGAGGTTTGCGTCGGCGGCCTTCTTCGACTCTCGACATCGTCGTGGATCTTTTCACCCGAGGAGCCCGCCTTCACGTCCGGAGCTATAGCCACGGTCACGCCGTAGTCATCGCTTTCTCGTCTAGGCCTACTGAGCTTCTTAGGCTTCCTCTTAAGTCCTTTGGCACTAACATCTTGAAAGGAGTTAAATTTCATCATCACATGCTATTGCCCTAGGGCTTTCTTTCCTTTGGCATCATCGGCCTATGACTCATCTTGGACTAGCAATCTTGGGTCCATAAGGTGGAACTGCCAGGCAGTTTCCACTCGTGTCTGTGTTATGTCGTCCGTGTCTGTGTTATGTCGTCCGTGTCTGTGTTATGTCGTCCGTGTCTGTGTTATGTTGTCCGTGTCCATTGATTTCTGCGTCATAGGCCTTTGTTACATCTCGAGGCTTTATCGGCGTTGTTCTCTGCCGTATCGGCCATATTTTACTCGTGTACCTTCCTGGATATCGCTTATTCCAGCATCGTTACATTTCTACTTTTTGAGACGGGAAGAAGTACAGGAGACGTTCTCATCCATCTTCCTTCTCACCTTTGGTAGCGCCTTCTCTTCCCGTGCCATTCTCTCGGACTTCTAGAGGGAGCATATTAGACCCTCATCACCTGACCGCAGTAGTTCCGTAGCTTGCGCCTTCTCAAAGGGTATAGGGCTCAACAATTAATCTTCCGGAGAGTTACGTCAAGTCCTCACTTATATTGTATCTACGTCGGCTTATATTGTACGTGCTTAGGTTGTACCTACCTATGTTGGCTTATACTGTATGTGCTTATATTGTATGTACTTATGTCGTATGTACCTATGTCGGTTTATATTGTATGTACTTATACTGTATGTACCTACGTTGGCTTATATTGTGCATATATTGTATGTACCTACCTTGGCTTATGTTGTACAAGCCTCTGTCGTGCCACTTACGATCGGAGCTGCCCTGCCCAGGCACGTAGTCACGGTTAGGTAGAGCAGTTATAAAACTTTACAGTTCATCTGTCTTCTATGGGGGTTTTGGGTACAAAATTTATGGACCCGGAGCGGGAATAGCTCCTAGCCGTCAGATAGTCACTCGTCGTCTCTGTCGTCTCGCAGGTCCCCGGGTCCCTACACGTTATCCCGGAATCCACCGCCGGACATCGAAGAGCCGCGGTCAGAAGACGCGTCAAAGCGTCAAGGTAGCGTTTCAAGTAAGGGTCGCGGTCAGGGTGTGAGCGGAAGAGCACGTGAGAGAGCGTGATTGTCCGTGTCTGTCTGTGAGAGCTTGCGTCTGCAGGCGTGAGTGTGTGTCGACCGGTTCTAACCTTGTGCGTATGGCCTTTGCCTTTCAGGTTTTTCAGCTCATTTTTAAATTTAGAATAAAAAATCCCCAGCCGGGGGGTTTTTTTTTTTTCCCCCCGGCTGGGTTTTTTTTTCCTCGGTCCCGGCCGGTCCGCGAGGCGACGTTCATCGCCAAAGTTCGGAGGCGGACCGTCCCGGGACCGGGGTTTTCGTCAGGCAGGAGAATTTTTTCGGAGGCTCCCGGGAACCACGTTCCCGAGGAGCGTCGTGCATGCGTGTCGATGGCCGGGGGTTAGGGGAGCGGTTGAGACGAGAGCGAGGGTGGGTTTGTGCGTGAGCTGAAGGAGGGCTCTGTGTGTGTGTGTTTGCGTGTGTGTGTCGACCGGTTCTAACCTTGTGCGTATGGCCTTTGCCTTTCAGGTTTTTCAGCTCATTTTTAAATTTAGAATAAAAAATCCCCAGCCGGGGGGTTTTTTTTTTTTTTCCCCCCGGCTGGGTTTTTTTTTCCTCGGTCCCGGCCGGTCCGTGAGGCGACGTTCATCGCCAAAGTTCGGAGGCGGACCGTCCCGGGACCGGGGTTTTCGTCAGGCAGGCGGATTTTTCCGGAGGCTCCCGGGAACCACGTTCCCGAGGAGCGTCGTGCATGCGTGTCGATGGCCGGGGGTTAGGGGAGCGGTTGAGACGAGAGCGAGGGTGGGTTTGTGGGTAAGTTGAAGGAGGGCTCTGTGTGTGTGTCGACCGGTTCTAACCTTGTGCGTATGGCCTTTGCCTTTCAGGTTTTTCAGCTCATTTTTAAATTTAGAATAAAAAATCCCCAGCCGGGGGGTTTTTTTTTTTTTCCCCCCGGCTGGGTTTTTTTTTCCTCGGTCCCGGCCGGTCCGCGAGGCGACGTTCATCGCCAAAGTTTGGAGGCGGACCGTCCCGGGACCGGGGTTTTCGTCAGGCAGGAGGATTTTTTCAGAGGTTCCCGGGAACCACGTTCCCGAGGAACAACGATTGCCGGGGCTTAACGGAGCGGTTGAAACGATAGCGACAGTGAGTTTGTGTGCAATGTGAAGGAGGCGGTCACGGTGGATGACTGTTGGTTTCTGTGTGCTATTTTTGTTTGGTCTTTCCTCTAACAATCAATGAAAATGTAATGTAAATAGAAAAAAGGTTATATTGTGTTAATGTGCGTTCGTTGTCTATTGCCCCGTATTGTTCCGTGTTTGCATTTGCTGCTGCATTTCCACATACGGTTCTGTACGTAAGTGGGATTTCTACCGGTCAGCGTACGGATTGTATCTACGCTCCCATCGGTATACATTGTTTCCATGTATTTTGCTGGAGTGTAAATAAAAAAAATCATTCAATAAAGTTGAATCAACCCTAACAATGATGCCCCCCGCTCCCTTCCCCTCCCCCTTTGGCTCCTGTGTTTTTTTGGTGCGGTTTAGTCATTTTTTTTTTCCCACTGTATTTCTTCCTTTGCTTCTTCTATTAGTTTTCTTTCTGTCACGTCATTTCTGTCCGTCCCTAAGTTTGTTTCTGTTTCTTACTGATTCTAACTGTCTCTCTCTGCTTCTCTATTTCCCTGTATGTCTTTTCTTCTGTTTCTCTATTTCACTATGTCTAACTATTTATTTTTCTCTGTAGTTGATGCTTTTACTCTTTATTTCTTTTTCTCTCTGGCTTCTCTTCTTTTTTTTCTGTATTGTTTTGTCCTCTTCTTCACTCTCACTGTCTTTCTTTTTCACTCTAACCCTTCTCATTTTTTACTCTGTGCCATTCTTTTCCTATTTCATTTCCTCTCTCTTTCTCTCCTTCTCTCCTTAAAGTCTCCTTCTCTCCTAAAACTCTCTTTCTCTCTTTAAACTCTCCTTCTCTTCTAAAACTCTCTTTGTCTCTTTCTCTCCTAAAACTCTCTCTGTTTGTCTCTTTCTCTCCTAAAACTCTCTTTCTGTCTTTCTCTGCTAAAACTGTCTTTCTCTCCTAAAACTCTCTTTCTCTCTTTCTCTCCTAAAACTCTTTCTCTCTTTCTGTCCTAAAACTCTTTCTCTCTCTTTTTCTCTCCTAAAACTCTATTTCTGTGTTTCTCTCTTTTTTTCTCCTAAAACTCTCTTTCTCTCTTTCTCTCTTTCTCTCTTTCTGTCTTTCTCTCCTAACTCTCTTTCTCTCTTTCTCTCCTCTCTTTCTGTTCTAACTCTGTTTCTGTCTTTCTCTCCTAACTCTGTCTTTTTCTTTCTTTCCATCTTTTAATTTCTAACTTTGTTTCCCTTTCTAGCTTTCAAAAAGCAGCAGTAGAAACTTTCAGGCTCCCTGGGAGTAAAACAAAAAACAAACTTTAAATAATTATTAAAAAAAAAATTTACTCCCCGGGAGCCTGAAATTTTCTACTGCTGCACCGGACATATAGTTTTTCTTCTTTTTCATACATACCTATACACCCCCTAATTAGTGCTCCACCTGGCAGGTACCCCAATCAGGGTTGGGGGGCGGGTCAGGGGGAGGGCTTAGGGTTGGGGGGCGGGTCAGGGGGAGGGCTTAGGGTTGGGGGGCGGGTCAGGGGGAGGGCTTAGGGTTGGGGGGCGGGTCAGGGGGAGGGCTTAGGGTTGGGGGGCGGGTCAGGGGGAGGGCTTAGGGTTGGGGGGCGGGTCAGGGGGAGGGCTTAGGGTTGGGGGGCGGGTCAGGGGGAGGGCTTAGGGTTGGGGGGCGGGTCAGGGGGAGGGCTTAGGGTTGGGGGGCGGGTCAGGGGGAGGGCTTAGGGTTGGGGGGCGGGTCAGGGGGAGGG